>NC_088980.1:14978612-15156112 GCF_963932015.1 Anas acuta | reverse complement strand
AACAAATGGAGAAAAACTGGAACTAAAAGGAAGAAAATTCTGTGGTACTCTTTTGTGGACTGACTAAAGGGCTGATTTTCAGTTATTGAAAAAGCCTGCAAATATTTCTATTGCATTGAAATGTGCTCTGTTTTGAAGATGTGTGACTTGCAAATGCTCATTCAAGAAAAGCAGACCAGAACCCTTTCCTTCAAACAATACCTCATCTCTCTGTTTGTGTGTTTCTGGGTGTTTCCAGCAGAAGTTTGAACTTTCAGTTCAAAACTTTTTTTGGGCAGTGTGCTTACACACATTTGGGACATTTAATCTGTACCTCTGGGCATTTTGGCTTCACCTTCTCATGAGTTCACTTTGGCAGGATTTATTTCTTCCTTTGCCCCCACCTCTTTGTTCTCTTTTCTGTTTGGCAGAGTGGCAGGTTCTCTCTAAACCACTGCACCCAAGCCTATTCCAGTGATTGTTTTTACTTTTGTAATGCAATCTAAATCATAACTATCATTATGAGAATGTGCTAGCTTAATTTCAGCAAGACATATTTTTAACAGTGAAGACAGAACATTTTTATTTTATTTGCCAAGGTTAAAAAAAAAAAAAAGTTATTTCCTGTAATTTTTCTTAGTGTAACTATATAGCAGAACTTTTTTCTGTTTCTACTTTTTTTTTTTTTTTTTTTCCCTCAATAACCAAAATCTAAAGAAGAAAACTAAATAAATAATTGATGTACGGCATGTTCTTGGCTTCTGTAAATGCCTACAGGTGTCCTTTAATCATATTCATTTGTCTGCCAATGTATGAAAGTACTTACAACCTGAGGGTTAGCTTGCATAACAAGAGACATTCAAAATATGGCACAGAAAGGGAATAAACCAGGAAGTTTTGTAAACAGCTTTTGTGTCTCTATATTGTTGTTTTTGGGGGGAGGGCACAAGAGATTAAATACATATCTTCATCATACCAAAAACTGTATTAAGGAAATGTTAGGGTTACACAATGGCTCAGGTTGGAAGGAACTTCTGGAGGTCATCTTGTGCAACCCTTGTTACACAGAATACAATGTAAAACTGAAGAAACATCAGATTTCATAGTCTCTTTAGCCTTAATTCATTCTTTCTGTGAGTATGCACTTAAATACAGCTTTGATTACACGTGTTCATCTTGTGTTTTTTGTTTGTTTGTTTGTTTGTTTCATTTGGCACTCATTATTTCTTATACTGGACTGAGAGAGTCCAGTATATGGACACTCTCTGTCTATCACACTCTGTAATGTTCCTAAAGCTTTCTTTAATAAAAAGTAATCAAACATTTATGACCAACAAAAGCATTATTTTTCTTCCTGCATGTTTGTCAAGATTGGAAGGTGAGAATCCATTGACATTGTCTTCTAGTTCTCATTTTCAGTTCTTATAAAAGTGTAGATTTCTACCTCACTCCCTCACACTGGAGGGACAATGAAAGGACAACGTTGATTCAAGCACTTCACTTTTGAATCCTTCAGAAGTTAACAACCCTTCTATATGTTTACTGCCTTTTATTATTATTATTATTAATTATTATTATTATTGTTGTTGCTGTTGTTATTATTATTATTTATTATGCAGGTATTTCAATTTGTTTGTATAGTACCCTGTGAGCAGTCCACCCAGATGGTTTAGCAAGGTTCAGGTCCAAACAGTAGGCTGCTGAAGTCTTATGGACCACTCAGTATGTCCTGTTTAAGACATTAAGCATTTGAGATCTTACAGGTTCACTGTGAGATGAAAAGAAGTCTTGAGAATAGACACTGATCCATGATGTAAATGTTTTCTCATCCTTGTTTTAAGTGCTTTCTGTCTTCATTGCTGTAACTAAAATCATCCACATTATCCCTCAAATGAGATGAAGTCTAATGCAGATAGATAGGTGTATACATGTAGGACTACCAAACCTAATTTATGCTAAGTGTATGAATGTTCATGTGAGGGCCCTGACTAGCTATACATTTATATACACATATGCATGTATTTATGTAGGTATTCTCCATAGAAAAGGCAAATGTGTACTGTTTAAGATATCCAAGTTGTATGAGAAGACTACTCTTACTGCAAATGGAGTATTTGGAGAAATTAAATTTTAACAGAACATGAGCATGTGAGTTGTTTTTAAATTTTTATTTTTAGGAGATTACAGATGGATCAGATTTCTACAGGACTGACAGAAGATAAGTCTTGACATCAAAGCAATTTCATTATGGAGTTTCAAACCTCAGCTCCAAACCTCAGACTTTCTACTGCCTCTCAATATAATAGTTGCAAGAGTTTTTAACATGACTAAAAAGGTGTAATTTTACTAACTATATTCTTGAAATTATTTGAGCCATTTCAGTGAAAACTTTCAAAGAACAATTCAGTTAGAGACAGATACCCTCCATGGAAAATTTAAGCTGTAACTGTTAAATTTTGGCAAACTGTATAAGCAATTGAATGTAAGTTTACAAAGGAGCATTAGCCAACCTTAGCTAAAGGCATTACTTCTCCTATTATGTATACACACACATAAATAGCTAATATATTTACTCCTGCTATGCATGTACATACACATTATATATGAATATGTATAACAGGGAATTAGTGTAATAGTTTTTCATGCATCTGGCAATCAGAAAGACATGTCTTTATGTGAAGCAGTAGTTTGTAGTCTTTAGGCAGAATCCTGAGGTTAAACACTAACTTCCAAAGCCTCCAAATTTTTCACATAAATTCAGAGTTCATGAAAAGTGTCAGCCTGATGTTTGTTAAGAAAGAAGTCCTTTGTTCATGTACAGAACAGGGTGGTACAGAGAGCAGCAGCCCAAGCTTCCTATGCAGCTCTATCAGATGTCTCATCCCTGACCTGGCATAGGGGGGAGGTGAAAGGTTAGTCCATTCTTCATGCTCATTCAATACCTCGCTTCTCTGTTGAGTGCCAAAAGAGTATCAATTACTGCCAGTTGTGTGTTGCTTTTTGTAATGAGGACTCTTGTCCATTAAGAATTGGACTCAGGCCACAAAACCATCTCATTGAGCCTGTTGGAAAGTCATCTGATGGTGATGGCTCTTCCATCATTTCCACAATAGTTGGATTTGAAACAGGTACCTGGATTTAATGTACTTCATTACTTGAGTCATACGGCTTCCCAACTTCTCATTTGTGTTTGGAGAGGAGATGTCAGGGCAGGAACTCTCTCTATTAATACTGATAAAATAGAACGGTAATTACAATCTTTCAGTACAGCCAGGATGCCTGGTAAATCTATGCTTTTCTAGTCAGGACCTTGTTGCAAGAAAGGTCACAAAGCATTATTCAGATAAAATTGCTCTAGTCAGGCAGTGCATGCACATTCTTAATACTCCCTGCAACAACCTAATTTATGGGATACTGGAGTGAGAAACAGGCTGTGATGGTGCTAGTGTAACAGTATCTTAGCAGCAAATAAACACTGCACAAGAAACTCTTCCTTTTAAAAACAATGTAAAGGAAAGACATTCAATCCCCTGGGCAATTTCTTTTCGAAGTATTTGCATTCTACAATACCAGAGAGATTCTCAGTGAATCACGTGTGGGGATATGGACAAATGCCATCTATAAGTTAATTAGTTTTGCACATGCATTTCACAGACAACATTTCAAACACTTTGCCCTTGATATCACTACTTACTGGTCTGTACACAATGTAATTTTTCCAAAAAATACAGAATTACTTTTATAGATTATGGCTTTATAGATATAAGCAAGAATGTTGTACTAATATAACTTCAGCCATTTTGTAGCTTAGTGATGCTTTTGCAAAAGTCTAGCATGGGTGTCCTAGAGCCCAGTATCCAACTCCTTCCAAACACAGGCTTTCTGCAGCCATTCCTCTGCCTCTGTACATTCTTCTTCATGACCCATATATCAGACATACCCTTCCTAGTTCTCTCACGTGCATACATAGCAGGACTGGGATTTCACACACCCTAACTCTTTGCCTCAGGAGTAAGAGGAGCAGGAACAGTGACAGGTAATTCAGAAAGGAGTGGCTGGTATTAACAAAGACAGTTCCTCTGCCAACACAGATTCTACCCTGGTTCACTGTTGAAGATGAGGAAGCTATGCTGGATAAATATAACTATGTGCTTCTCCTGTGTCTGTACTCTTTTGTAGGTAATTGCTACAGGACAGTGTTGGAGACAGGACTCTGAGCTATGGAGCCTTTTGCTTCACTGCTGTGCAGCTGGTTCTGTATTCTTACTGCTGGGTTACTACACCAAAGGTGCTGGCAGCAAGTGTTGAGCCCCTTGTAAGCACAAGCCCATGTTGTGGTTCATGCACATCACATCATTAGAGGCTGAAATCTGGGCCCACTAGTCTGCAAGAGCCTCAGGTCATGGGGCTGAAATCTGGATCCAAGCTCCTCTGAAGTTTCAAGTTATTCAGGTCTATGGTTTTGGCTCTGGCTCATCTGTCCTAAAAACAAAGTGAAGCTGACAAATGTCTCTTCTAGGCAGCTGCCCCAAAGGACTGAATATAATTACAAAAAAGACATTAAAATACAAAAGGTCTTAGTAATTTGTGTAGGGTCTAGTTTCCAGAAATACTATAAGAGGCCTGCCAGCACTTTGGTGAAAAGGGCCTGCAGCACAAATCTTATTAACCAAACTGAGTGAGGAATGAAACAACCTCGTTTTGCACCCCCACTGAAGTCAATGGCAGGACTCCCATTGGCCTCGGCAATGTGTGAGCTGGCCTCTGCAGTATGGAATATAAGCACGTTCCTTTAATTACCTGGTCAACTAACTACCAAGTTTCATTCAGCTACCAGGCTTTTCATTCAAGAAAACAACCCTGTTTAGTGCACCATTTATGTATGATGTTTAAAAGCTGCATTATGGTCTCAAACACAAATAGATTTAAACCCGACATTTTCCTGAGCACAAACCTCTGTGAATAACAGTAAAACATAATTAATTTAAAGCATATTATAACCCACAACCACCCACAACCTGATAATCTTCATTAAAAAAACAAACAAACAAACAAACAAAAAAAAACAAAACAAAAAAAAAAAAACACAAATCTTGCTCTATTCTAGAATTAAAATTATAAAACACTGTCTATTTAGCACCAGGTCTTCATGAGGACACACACGGTAAAACAAGTTTACTCCTCCCTGAAAATGGAATGTAGGGTTCTCTAACTGCTGTGTTTATGAATATATTTAGAAAACAAATCTTTCTAGCCTTAGTGGACCTGTGTTCTAATAAGAGCATCCAAGCAGAAGGTGAGAAGGATGCATCTGGTGTGCTCTAAATTCATGACCCAGCTTACTATTAGAAATATGAGAAAGCAACACTATTGATGATTACATTGTTGATCAAAGGCTGCAGATAAGTACCAATTCAGTAGTGCCGGGAGGGTGCATCATGGGCTACAGAGAAAGCTGGAGGGAACTAATTTTTTCTCAGGTTTCTCATAGATCACACAGATTAAAAAAACCCTGTAGCCATAATTTAAATTGTAATTTTGTCATTAATTAATTAATGTAAAGAATGTCCTGTACTGGATTCTGAGTTATTTTCATTTTTAAAATGTAATTTATGCTATGCCAATGATTAATTTTTATTTATTTTGCTCTTTTTTTAGTTCAGTGATCTTGTAAAAGCTTTTAATTCTCTCCCGTCTTCCTCCACTGCCAACATTGCTCAGTATAACCCAGACTTCTTAGCAAACATTGCTACACATGCCAGTATTCTGTCTAATTTTAACTAAACATTCAATAATGCTAAGCTATTTTAGTACCTTGGGCCCACATTCTCAAAGGTATTTAAGCAAAGAACTCCTGTGAGGATCTTGGCTTTGTTGCTTTCTAAAAATGCTGGAATTCCCATACGTGCTAACATGGCAGTGGTAAATGAACAACTAATACTGCTGCTATATTTACATAAACTATTATAAATTACATTTTTTTCAGTGTAGAACATGATTATTAATCATCCTATTCAGTTCTGTGTTATATGCAACTAAATAAGGAACACAGTAGACCCTTTGTAATTACTTACCCTAACTTCGGTTTTAAAGCCAAACACATTGTGACCTTATACTGATTTGGGGTTTATTAAACAGACTCTTCTATTATATGAAAGAAAAGAGAAGAAAATGTTTACGTAATATTTTTGACATTTATTAACCCTGCCAAAATCTCTCATACGGTAGTCAATAAAATGTGCAGTATGTACATATGGGTAAAGTAATTAACATGTATGTCAGAGCAACAAATGAACTCTTTCTGTCAACACAAGAAAGAGCAGGAGAAGGGTAAATCAAGATTACTTTTTACTTATACAGAATCAAAATAATTCAAAAATAATCTGCTGTCCTTAAATGCTACATATTATTAAAAACAGTAAAATATTCAGATCTATTTGCCTGATTGTTTGTGCACTATGTTATTACCACCCAAAGTCCTCAAACTGATAACCCAGCTTTCCCCACCACTGCCTATTCCCCAATTCTTTTGCACTGTCTAATTTTCTCTTGCTTAATTAACACTGACACTATATTTAGAATTGTCACAGCCTAAAAGGACAATTTACGATCTATGCATTCCTGTATTAGAGCTAATGGAAATAGTACTTGGGGAAATATTAATCTAAATTTGAACATTAGTTTAGGGTCATATTTTTCTCCATCCTGCCTGGTGTATTTGCAAGCAGATGTAATACAGATAACAGACTTCAGATAACAGAGCTTTAGCCACAGGAACTCAAAACACTGGTTTTCATACAAAAATATTGTGCTTTGACAGGGCTAGTCAGGAGTATTTACAGGATTGCATGCCAGCAGAACACAGAAAGTGGTGGGAAAGAAAAGCGGAGGCTTTGGTTGATGTTCTTTGTGGATGGGGAGAATACAGTTTCACAAACAGTTTGGACTGCTAAAGCAGAAAAACCTGTACCCCCTCTGCTATGAGGCTGGTGGAAATGGGAAGTGAGAGAGGGCAGACCCTCTGCTTTGCACTGCAAGCTCACAGCTGCAGGAGGTGAGAGACACTTCTCTGTTCCTCCTACACTGCCTGCCTGAACACTGCTCTTGTGTAGTCTGGCCCATAAAACCCATTTCTTGAGAATCTGGCCCAGACTATATTGAGAGAATCAAGCTTTCTGAGGTTCAGCATCTAATAAATTCTGCCCTTAGGCAAGTAAGTGAATGGCCATTTAATCTCTCTGCAGCTGCCCAGCAAAGCAGCACGAGGAGGGATAGACAAGCAAAAGAGGTGAACCATACAGACAGAAAAGGATTCATGCTCTTAAAATACGAGATGTAATCAAGAGCTGGAAGATGGACATAGACCTAAGAAGAAAGACCTATGCAAATAAAAGGTGAGCTTTAGACAGGCAAGAGTCCCAAAAAGTAGAATCATAAAAGTGTCTTGAAAAAAAGGAAGAAGTGGAGCGGAAAGAAGGTAAGAGTGAGGTGAAATCCTGAAAGCAGATTCAGAAATACTGATACAACTGAGGAACCAGTGGGAGAAGCAATGAGCAGAAGCTAAAAGGAGGTGAACTTAGTTTGTGCATGATGCAGATAAAAGTTGCTAAGATACAAAGGGCTTCCACAGAGGGAAATCTGGGAAGCACAACCAGGGATTGTATCTGGGAGGGCTTCCCATGAGGCACAAAATATATAAATCTGCAGTTTTCTTCTGGCATAACCTTAATTTCATGAGACATAACTCTCTGGGGATTTCAACACTTTCCTGTGAAGGGCCTCCCAATAATTGAAAGAAAAGCCTTTAGAAAACTCAGAAAACTCTCCAGGTCTCCTGCTAGTGGTTCAAGTGTTCTCCCAGGAAACATATATCATTTTAGAATAAAACCTCTGTTATGAGTCTTGTCAAAGTTTTCACAGATCAGAGAGCAACTAAGGTGCTACCAATTTGTTTACCAATGCACAAATGATCTCATAGACCATGTACAACTCAGTGTGGCTGGGAAGTCCACTCAATAAAAATAAATAAATAAATAAATAAATAAATAAATAAATAAATAAATAAATAAACAGACAAACTTATTAGGAGAGAGGAGTATCTCAGATATCTCCAACTGATTATCCGTGTGGGCACATACATCTGACATCCTCCCAGAGGACAATTTTTTGAGATCTGTGTGGAGGTCATTAGCACAGCCTCTCTCATAAAGGTTGCTTGCACTGCAACAGCCAAATGGATAAAAATAGTCTTCCTTAATACAAATTCAGAGAGGTAATTAAAGTCCATTTCCATTATAGTAAGAAAACCCACAGATAGTTTATTACTGGAGCATTCTTTTTTTTTTTTTTTTTTTTTTAAATGCATTTTTGTTCATTAGCTGTTCTTCATGGAAAACATGTTTATGCTAAAAAAAGCTTTATAATCTGCTTCAATAGCCTGTGGTCAAATGTATTTAAAACAACAACAGCAATAATGCACAATATCCATTTTTTTTCCCTGAAAGGTAACCATAGTCAGTGTTCCCAAACTATTGTAGACAATTTTGCCTAAAAAAAATAATTAAAAAAAATCTTATTGAGTACTGTTGGCTAAACCTTTTAAAACCTCTCATTTGGGGGATGCCACCATTTCTCATCTCACTGTGCCTGAGATAATACAGCTTCACACTCCTTTGGTTTTCTCAGTCTGACAAAAGGTTTTTGATATTTCTTATGAATTTTTGATTCTGCATCTCAATCATCTAGTGGCTGAATAGCCAGAAGTTTGAAAGATTCCAAGTATTACTCACCATGACTAATTTTTTCTTTAAAGGAGCTTTATGCCACATATGAGTGACTTCTTATCTGCAGTTTGCAGGAAAAAAAAAAAGTACAGGGAAATAAACACAGTGATCTGTTAAATTACGGATAAAGAATGTACTATTTTATGGCTATTTATAAAAATAATGAGCAAAGCATCAAAGAAACTTTGTTTTTGAATTCTAATGAAGGAGACAGATTATTTCCTTCATTTTTTCCCTCTCACAATACACATAGAAAGGGAAAATTGCTGAGGACAAAGAATGCAAACCCTTAAGAGCATGTTTTTTCAAGAACTTCTCCACAGACTGACCCATGAGTTGCTAGACATGTTTGGAAATCAACCAAGCATGGGGTAGTGGGAATAAAAGTCATGCACAGAGAGGGAAAGGCTCTTCTGAAAATGTTTTTATGGTGTGAAGACAAATGGTGAACACAGAATAGAAAATATAGGACCAATTTAGACTGCTTTTCTCTACTTGGCAAAAAGCATAGGGAAAGCTGGCTTAAATTGTTATTTGAAGATTCTTTGGTACATTTTGCAGTGATTTTTTCTTTTATTATTCTGCTGAAACATCTTACAAATGGATTAGAATTGGGTGTCCACATGTCCATCTCAGTTTATTTTAAAATTTCCTTTATAATAGATACTATACCACCTGTAAATTTACAGAATTAAAAGGTACTTGAGGATGGAAAGGCATATAGCAGAAGTCCAAACTAACAGTATTTGGAAGCATGACAATCATCATCCAAAGGAATATCTCATTTTGTACTAGTCCTATCATGGGGTTTTCACACTGTGGACATTGACTTTACAGAAGCACTGGCTCAAGCTGGATACATGCAGAACTGACATGAAGCTGGCTGAAAGCGGGGGGGATGATTTGGATAAGTAGTCAAAACAGAGTATGTTCCTCTGTTCATTAAATGGTTGAACTTCTCTTACACACTAGTCCAAACATTTTTGACAGTCAATGGAAGAAAATAA
This sequence comes from Anas acuta, assembly GCF_963932015.1. Classification (NCBI taxonomy): domain Eukaryota; kingdom Metazoa; phylum Chordata; class Aves; order Anseriformes; family Anatidae; genus Anas; species Anas acuta. Next base: position 15,146,343 of record NC_088980.1, on the reverse strand, counting down.
ACTACTCTTCTATTTCTTCTTGCAACAGGTAGGAAATAGCACTTTCTTCCCAGCTTGAAATTTGGCCCTGCCTATACATTTAATCAACATCTCTAGCTAGAGATCACACTTCAGAGACTTCCACTTGTTCAGTTTACTGCTGTCATAGGCTAGGAAGAGCTCCAGCCTCAGCACTGTTCAGTTTCCCTCCCTCTGACCTGATCCCTGAAACTGCTGGCAGCTCTGGTAACTGCTACTTCAGAGAGCATCTGCCTGTCCATAGTGCACCACATTGGTGAGGGCCCTGTTTGCAAATATTGTCCAAGGAATGTCTGGCAAGTGATCATACATGGTTTTCTTAATGTGTATGCTTGTCTGGTTTGGATAGTCACAACCGATAATGTATATTGCTTTCTCTCCTTGACAGGAAAACCCACAATTGTCCAGGGCTAGCCTTGGACAATCACCACTACAGGACTTACACATAAAATCTGGCCTCTTTGAACACTCGGTGACACTCAGTCCCTGAAGCAATTATGGAAAGAGAAAGAGAAAGGATACAGCACACCTGAAGGGAGCCCATTAATAAAACTGTTTTTTTTTTTTTTTTTTTTTTTTTTTTTTTTTTTTTTTTTTTGGCAGCATTACATCCAGTCTTGATGCTTTTGGCAAAAAAGAGGTCCAAGAAGTGTGTTTTTTCCCTTACAGCACAGGCAACCAGGTGGTTTCCCCAAGGCTCAGCATCAGTTGTGAAAGGGGCTGGCAGTGAATATTAATCTGATGGAGGTAAGGGGCAAATTATTTCAGCCAGTGCAACTGTGGCACACTAATGTGATTGCCAGGGAACTGAGAGCTCTGGTAAATCATTGCTCATATAGCAAAATACACTGCTAAAAGATCCCAGCAATATTTAGAGTAGGAAGTTGGTTTTTTTTTTTTTTTTTTTTTTTTTTTCCCAGAATTGCTTTTGTTTGCTTATTCCATTATTCCTATAAACATATTTTTTCTTTTGTTTCTTTTCAACATGATTGTTTTTCAAATCCTAAACAAAAGAATAAGACAAATTATTCTGCAGCAGTATATGAGTTTGCATAGAGTAACAGAAGGAGTCATTATGATCTGTCAGACAACTACTTATTTAGGGACTTTTGAAACCACTGATAATTGACTTAGAATAAAACAGCTTCTCTGGAACTGATGGAGTCTATTGTTTAAGTACTTACCACATTTGCTGCAAGTCATTTAAAAAATGTTATTGGCCCTGGTTAAACTATTACAGACATAAAGGAATGGTGAATGTGTGAGGTGCAATGGTGCTATTTAATACAGTTTTACTAAACTGACTTCATAAATACAGATCTGAAGACTAGGGTTAGGTGAAGCAGAGGAAGTTGCTCACAAATCTAAACCCCAATGGGCAATGCCATCAGTAACAGAGGCAGCTGGAGACTAGAAGAGACAGATTATAATATTCAAGGCACTCGGCTGTGTCAGCCTGACAACCTCTCTGTCTGCACCACAGGAGTCCTGTGAAGGTTGCCATGGGCTCAGATCCATGTGTCTCTGATGCATATTCAATACCAGACCCCATCTCACTCTCCAGAACAGGACAAGTTATGCAGACATATGAGACTGACATATGCACACAAGCAGCCACGGAAGCTGGAGTTGAGAACTGGATGCCCAGTGATATCCAGTGACCTAGGGGACTGTGTAAGTCCCTAGATCCCTCAGAACCATCAATATCCTGAGAAAGCATTTGTAAAATCTAAGTCTTAAAATCTAGGCACCTTGTCAAACTGTGCTGTCTTATTGTAGTTGTTGCTGTTCATGGAGACAGATGTGGGCTTGCTTTAATACAGCTACAGCATTGCTCTCGCATAAAGGAGCTCAGAGGTACCTCATTTCTGGTTTTATGGTTAGGACACCCTTCTGGGAGGTCAGAAATAGGGGTCTGAATCATCTTAGGCTCAGAAAGGCACTGAATTGTCTCCCGCATCCTGCGCTCTAGGCTCTGTGAATTCAGACTCAAAAGGTTGTATCTCCAGTGGGAATTGCCTGTGCTTTGTATTAGAGAGAAAGAGGGGATCAGTTCCCAGTGAGACACCAGTGCTCTGTCTCCTTGGCAAGAGGACTGCAGATAAGGACTGGCTGACATATCCTCATCCAGGTTTTCTGAGACAGGATGAAGTATGCAAACCCAGTACGGTCTGGCAGCAGATGACCTGTGTGATTTATTCTCATGTGCTCCCACAGCCGGTCTGTACGTTTGCAAGAGATGCAGTGCAACCTAGATCACCCATTGTCATTGTGCATGTGCTGTTCTCTTTGTCTCCACACTGCTGTGGACATAGGATTTCCAAAGTGCTCTGATTCTGCTCTGACCTGACTGATGGGCTTCAGGAAATCTTGTGTCCAGTCTGACACAAGACTGTGCACAGTCCTCAAATACCACTTAAAATTCTAGCTAGAAAGACAGAATATTTGTGGGTTTGGCCACTTCCTGTATCTACCAAAATGCAGGCTAAAAAAGCACAAAAAAAAAAAAAATCTGAAAGAATTATAACTTTTTCCCTGAAAAACCTTTTTACTATTGAAATGATGAAATATTTTAGAAAGATAACTTAGCACACAGTGGCAATTTTAAGTCCCAGTGATAATATGGCCATCTTCTTACCTGAAGTACAGAAATGTTAATGGAGATGCATGTGCTTATTGAAGATGTTGTCAGATATTATTAAAGAAAACAGAGACCCATCTATCTTTTTCAAGTTCATCGCATGGCACTGGGAATAGAAATAAAGAAATTATGTGGTCTGAATTTGCCTTTACTGTGTTTGTACAAATTCAACTCATTTTGTTGGCTTCAGTGGAATTACTCCAGATTTACACTGAGAAAAGAGCTCAGATTTCTATCTACCTTACTTAGATTTCTATCTACACGAAATAAAATAAATGCAAGTCTCAAGCTCTGAATGCCCTTGACTTTCTTTAAGGAATATTAGATAAAACTGACTGGCTCCAGCTATTGTATCTTGACCATGATACCTCAGTTGCAACATAAATATAACAACAATTTAATTAGTCCCACCAACAAAATCACTAACTTTGTTGTATGCTAAGAGTGAAATAGCTCTCCTCTGTATGACAATGTCAATTTTATGGGTTAAGCCTTGGATTCTTGATGTAATGAAAACAATATTTATTGAAGAGGCCATTTATCAGCTAAAGACAATAAAGGCCATGACTAAATTCACAGGCTGTCTGAGACAGATAAAACAGTACTGGTGTTATGAGCATCTTGGCAGCACTGTACAAATACATCGTGCCGATACTGCAGATATATTTACTTACATGGAAGTAAATATACACCTGTATCTTAAAACTGGATGTAAAGCAAAGTAAAAGCATATTAACAACATGAAACTTAAAGAGACGGTGCTTTTCTACTGCCATTTCGCATGAAAACAATCTGTGTTAAGGAGTAAAAAAATCTCTTCCATTGGAAAAACAGGTCACATCCTTAGCTTTGGGGAACAGTCTGAGTGATCCACCCCTAAATCTTGTGGACACATACTTATCTGACAGGGACATCTGTGCTATAGCAAACACCAATCTCTGATCACTGACCATGACCAGCTTCTTCAAAACAACACCAGGATTCCCTTAGGATGTCAGTACCTCTCTCACCATCAAGGGATCATAAGTGCATAAAGCAGTGTTTATGAAAGAACATCATTGCTTCCACCATTTCTATCATAAAGTTCATAAAGCCTCAGTACTCATTCCTTTGGACCTGTTGGTAGCAGAAGAAGCTCCAGTCCAAATACTTTTCTTGGTCATCATTCTGAAAAGTGGCCTTTCCCTGTAGGATGAAAATAGCTTTGTTCAGAACAGCCCTTCAAATACACCTCCTAGGGCATAGTCATGTCAGCTCTTACTAAAGGCTGTTATGAACTTTGCTTGTATAAGAAGCTGTTTTCTCTTTTCATTATTCTTGGATTCAGCCAGGAACACTGACATGTTCTCATGCTGAAATTGCAACAGCTGTCTAAGAGCTGCCCCAAATGCAGGACAAAGAATGAAAAAGGTAGAAGAAGGTAAGAGAGGGGGAAAGGGACAATAATACAGCTAAAAGACAACTTATTTCATTTTTTCATGCCTTTGGTGTGTTGTTTGTTGTTGTTGTTTTGTTAGCTTGTTTGTTTTATATTTAAGGAGAAATAGAAATCTCCTGGAAAGAAAGGTGACTTAAAAAAGAGCTTTATACAGAACTGGTGAATAGTATTGAAAATCCATCAACCTCTAGTAACATGAGGCAAATTTAAACCATAAATGATTTGATCTGGACTGGAATTATGTATGTTCCTTATGAAATCATCCTCAGATTGGTCAGAATTCATTTTAAAATTAAATATTCAGCAAAAGAACAGCACATAAAGTTTATAGGTAACATGACTTTCTGTCTTTTCTTCTTTCTGTTGTCACTAAATGTAATCATCACCTACTATCATCAGTTAAGCCTTAATAGCAAGTATTGGATCTTACTGCTTATTTGCAGGACAAGTATATGCAAATTTATTTAAACGTTTATGCAAATCAAGTTCATCTCTCAGGCTGTCAGATTTGCAAATGTTGTATTTTTCAGCACAAAAGGCTAGGTACCTATGGCCTAGAGTGAATTTTTATAGATGTATATTAAAGGGATACTAGCATTATTGTAAGTGGTGGTACTGTAATGTTGCTTATGACTATATCTTAGTATTAATTATGGAGGGACAAATCAGTTTGGAAAAAAAGTAATGAGTGTAAACTGAAGCAGAAATGTTAACCTCCAGCTTTTATAAGTGCTCTGGTAAGAGTCATTACCTGACTCCACTGCCCACCATTGGCTTACCCTCTGCCCCAGACACTTCTCTTGTTATTCTACCCTTCTGTTGAAGGGCCTTAGCCAAAAAGTGAACCAGCTCTAGGCTGGCTGTTGATATCCAATGTCACATGCACTAAATGATCTGGGGCAAGAAATGTACAGGTTCAAAGTATTATACAGACTTTGCAACATCTGTTACTGCTCCAAAAATAGTTGGATGGGACAAAAGCAGGAAGCTCACTGGGATTTGTTTGAAGGAGTGCAAAGTTAAGAGTAAAAGGAAATTCCCAAAAGGGGGTAGGAAGGAACTAGAAGAGCCCACGTGAGTCAGTCAAAACATGTATAGAATTTAGAATGTCACTAATAGATACAACTGGTTGCAAGGTCATAAGCAAAGTCAAAGATATGATGAAAGGGCATGTATCAGTGAAGATTCTCCCTTGAAAGAAAGATCTATGACAGAAGAAAAAAGGTAGTAGAGGAACCAGAAAAAAACTTGGGACACTTCCAAGTAATCTTACAGTTCCTACAAAACAAGAGTGCTAAACTTTTTAAGGTTTCCATCCCTAAAAAGAATATGAATAATAGCCATAATAATCTGAAATGGAAAAAAAATCTCTCTCAGTAGATGCTAATTAAAAAGCAGTATTTTATTGCTGCCTGCTAAATATTGCCAGAGATACAGGGATCTATTAATCACAGAATCCATTATATCTGTTAGTTATATTAATTCTAGAGTTTTATCACATGAGAACTATCACGCTATAAAATATACGAAAAAATATAAAAACTTGATTATTTAAGTAGACCCAGGTGAATGGGAAAATTAGGAAAGAGCAAAGTCTCACTCTCTTGAAGCTAACAATCATGTGATGATTGAAGTGACTTGGCCCTCAAATTCCAGCTCAGAGATTTGAAATTTGTTAGTGAGATTTTAAGGCCACCTACTGTTAATTTATTTCCATGAATGTATAAAAATCTTGTTTATAAGCTTCCATCCACACCTGAAGACATAAAGAATAAACCTGTTGTTGGAGTGTTCTCTGCTCTGATAAAAGCCCTAAAGAATCTCCTTTCTCTTGGATGTGTTCGCTTAACACCTACTAGTCCTCTAACTTCTCTGAGATGGAGTCAACTTGGCTCCTGTTTTACACCTTTTCTGTGTGTGTCAAAACAATACAATGTACAAAGGGTCATCAATAACAACGTGGAAACATACATGTTAAATTGGATGAAGGATTGTTCAGATATAGAAAATGAACTGGAGAATGAACCAGTACTGTAAGTCATCTAGTATCCATCTATTACATTAGGATGAATCATATCAAACCATCATACACATTTGATGACCTTTTTTTTTTTTTTTTCTTTCTGCAAATTTCCTTGAAAATTGCTTAAATTTCTTTATAGACATAAAATTTACTTCAAATTACCTAAGTAAACTTTGCAACTTAAGTCCATCTTTTATTACGATTATTATTTTATGGGTCACAGTAAACAGGGAGAATATTTATTCTCTTCTGTCAGTTTACATGTTAGAAGAAGACTGACATGTAAGTATAAAAGCATGAATTTGTACTGGTCACTACTCAAATGTATTCAAATTCCACTTGGGAGAGTGAGAAAGTTTCTAAGTAGTGCTTAAAAAAATGTTAATTAAAGGAATTTTAGAATGGGATTAAAAAAAAATTAAAAAAAATGTAGAAAGCTAGAGGAAAGGAAACAGAAACTACATGTATATGGACAAATTCCCCAAGAGGCTCAAAATCAAAAAGTGGAAAAGATAATAAAGAAAACTAGAAAGGATCACAATCCTAGATTTGTTAAAACCAAAATCACAAGAAACATGCAAAAAAGATTTGGAAAAACTAATCTTTAGTGATACAGAAGCTGTTTCTTTTTCAAACCTATCAGAAAGCTAGTTTAGTTCCAAGATATGGCTAAGAAAAATTAGGAATATTCATGTAATATAAGTGATTGCAGAAAGGCTGACTGATTTGTTCCTATATCACAGCCAGCCTTTACAATGAATGAGGAAATCTTTGAGGTTGATGTGCCAATGAAAGAGTTTTAAGATAAATTGATACACTTAATAATAAATTGATAGAACCTAGTAACACTCCCTAAAATTCTCTAAAGAATTTCAATATATATGTATATATATCTAATTTTTTGAACTGTTAATTGACACTGGTGATTATTGTTTACATCTGTCTTATTGTCAGAAAAGCAGTAGATATTAAAAAAAAAGAAAAAAGATAATGAATAAATTTGGTAATACTGTGAGGAATATGACATATTTGACAATAAGCTTTTGATGGAAGTCATTTATTATAGTACACTAAAGAATAAATGAACATGTGGATATGGCTGATCCAAAGGATATAATGTGTGCAGATTATCAAAAAGCATTTGACAAAACTTCTTTTAAAGAAACTAAGCACCCAAGGGATAACAGAGGAATTTTTCTTATGGATTAATGGCTGATCAAAGGTTAGAAACACTTGACATGTTTACACAATGGAGAAATGGAAAAGGGTTAGGTACCTCATAAATGAGCAAATTCTTCTTAAGATCAGTACTAGGACAAGCGTAAATTCAGCAGTATGGATCTGAAAATGGGGATGAATGTGTTGTCTGTCACTGTTAAGTCTCTTTATGTTATAGAACTTTTTGGCATAGTCTAGTTTGAAATTGACTCTGAAGAGCTACAGAAAGATTCTCCAGTCATGAATAACTACAGAATAACTTAGAATTTAAAAAAATAAAATAAAATAAATCAGTGTCAGTGAAAGACTATGGCTGTGCACAAAAAAAAACACAGGTTTTTCTCCAAGTACACACAGGCTTGGTAAACAGATTTTTAACACATACTATCACTGTGGATAATTCTTTGAATACAGCACACTAATACTCAAAAATAATGAAGAGGCTAAATAGAAAATTGAACAAAACAAGATTTATGAGGGAAAAAATCACTTTTCATTGACCAATTTACATTTAACTTTTTATTTTTATTTTATTTTATTTTATTTTTTTTAATGTATGAAGCTGTGAAGAACACGTCAGGTCACCTACTCAAAATTTGGAAAGATATTCTGCTTATTTAAATAATTCAGAGGTAGTGTTACAGAAGCTAATCACTAGTTACTACCAACATTACAATGAAAATTATACATATTGTACTTGGATAGTATGACCTTTCTCTTGAAAAACTTCTACCCAGCCAGTCATTCCCAAGCTTGTTGAAGATGTTTACTTTTTTAATGTGTACTAAAGATTTTATCTTTTTTTTTTTTCCACTAAGTGTTTCTACAAAGTCTAGTTGAAAACAATCAGTAGGTGAGACTGCCTCTAATCTGTCACTCCTATCACTGGAACAGGATAGGATGCACCTTGTTGTCTTATGGCAAACATGGAGCACTGGCTTTGAGTGTTCAGGACTTTTACCCCTATGTCTACTTTCTTATGATGCTCCTGCCTAGAAATAGTTGTTCTAATGACAACTGACCACACAGTTATACTTTTAAATCCTTTTATTTATTTATTTATTTATTTATTTATTTATTTATTTTCTTAAACAAGTGATTTTTCACACTACCAAGGCCCTGAGGGCTCCCACAGGCCTTAGGACCCTCCCCTCTTCCCACCTCGGCCCAGCCCAGGGTCATCAGTCTCTGCCCCAGTCCTGGGCAGCCATCTCCAGCCCCACAACTCTACCCTACAGGACTTGTGCCATGGGGCCAGCTAGGTCCCTAGGTTCTAGCCCCTAAGGCCATGGTTCCACCCACCCCCAAGCAGTGCCTGATGCCCAGGGCTGGGGCTGCCCCCTGGCTGCCCTGTTCCCAGATGGGGCAGTGTGATGGGCCCCACCTGCTGGTCCCTGCCCTGACCCCTCAGGGAGCCCTGAGCCCCTGGCACCTCTCTGTGTGTCCCACAGCTCCCTGACACTGATGTTTACTTTTTCCACCATGTACACCAGAGACAGAGAAAATACAGTTAATATTACTCCCGTGAGAAAAATCACTTTATCCTGTATAAGTCCCACCAGCATTCCCTAGGTGACTATGAAATTCCAGACCTGAAACTTATTTGAAGAAGGCAAATAGTCATCTTTCTGTGAGTCCAAGAGGGGCACAAAAGCAGATAATCATTCACATGAGAGCTGGATCCTCTGGTTTTCTTATTCTTTTGTGCAGTATGTTATTAAACCGTAGTTTCATCTTTACCCCCAGAATGGCTATTAGTCAAAAAATGTATAGTGATTTCTGTGTACAAATGTATATTTTGGCACGACATTGTGAACTTTTAAAGTATTACATTAATACATAACAACTCATAAACTTCCTATCTCATTAGCAAATCTTGAACCAATCATTCCATCTAAATCATAATTAAAATGAGGAATAGTAACTGGACTTCCTACTTCAGTTTTATGTTTGCATAATACAGTTAAAATTAAAAAGAACTTCCCTAGTACATGTGAGGACTGGTGTTCTCTATCTTTTAGGAAGTACTGGTACCCATAACCTTTCCAGCCTATTTCACGTTAAGAAGACAAATGACAGAAAAGCACTGACCAATCAAATAACTGTCTAAGGCACTTAAATGTCATGTTCTGTAAAGAAGATACAACTGGAAAGATGGTCTAAGAGAGAATAGGCTGAATTCCAGAGAGGAAATCCCATCACATGTTGCAGAACACTAAGAGATAAATACTGAGATCATTAATTTTTACTAGAACTTGAATGGTACTTTGAAAAGTACAAGATATATAATGTAGTTCTAACCTTAGTCTCTAAATATTATTTCGTTAAAATAAATGACAACTTGGCAACATGACTTACAATGCCTATTTAATAAATAAACAGAAATCACTGATTGAAGATATTTAGTTAATTAGTGGAAAAGAGATTTGACAAATGCCAGGAAATAATTTCACAAGCAAGGCGTAGTTCTACCCATGTTGCAAATAATTCATAGAAAATGCTCCTCTAAAATGCCAAATATATTACTCCTGGATAAAGCCGACTGCCTTATTGTCTACTTTATAAGTCAGTTATAGATTATGTCTACCTTTTAATTCCCATAAGGAAATGACATGTTTTTATCCCGTTAAAGATTAACACTCTTTTTGACCTTGTATTTTATGAAAATAAATTTTAAATGTTATAATTTTTGATAGCACCACAGCTCTAAATTTACTGATTAATATGCACTGGGATATGTAACTCAGGCTGTAAGCTAGTTAAAATAAAAAAGTGTTCCTTGTGCTTTGCTTGCAGCTCAAAGAATAGCAGGTGGTCACTGTTTACCCTGCTAAAGCAAGCCATTCAGATAGAGAAAGCTCATTTTGGACCAAAGCTGAACGCCATGCCTGAGTGATTCGACTCTTGACAAAGCAGCTGAGAGTCTCATTGGCATTGTTTCATTTATGTGAGAATTAGCTACCAGTGGTTGCATGTCTGTTTTTTGAAAATATTCTCCAGATGTGCTTGTTGATGATTCTCAATCTAAAAATTTGGGAATAATCTCTTAATGGGTCCACACTTTCCAGGTTGACTTTATCAATGAGAGTGAACAAAAAGTGGCAAAGAAAGGAGCAGGGGGCAGGGAAGCAACATCCTCTCTCCCTGACAGCCACCCTTACTGCCTGGTGAGCACCATGGAGGCAGTAGGCATATATATTTTCATTATGGAAAGGAAATGTAAATTCTCAGTGTGATGCCAGTGGAACTAGACAGGAATCCATGCTCAGAGAGCACAATGCCAATGCTGTCACAATGCATACTACTGTGACCACTACTATTTCTCGGACAAAAGTTTTTTTTTTTTTTTTTAAAAAAAAGGTTTTAAAAAAAAAGCTGCAAGCTGAGTTATAACTGGTATTATTTTTGTAGGTAGCAGATTTCCTGCTTTGCACTTGAAAATACTGTCCTGGAATTTATTTATTTATTTATTTATTTTTTCCCTGGTATGAATCTGTTTTGCAGACAGGAGAATTTCACCCTACACCTCTGAGGCCTGGCTGTATAATAACAGGGGTCACTCCTCTTACATGTACAGATTGTCAGAACTCCTTAGAGAAAGCAATTCATGTGCTCTAAATACCAGAGCCACACTTCTCTTACCATGCCAGAGCAACAAGAAAACTATAGGTGTCTAATTTCAGCTTCTCACAGGCTACCAAAAAAAAAAAAGTTAAAAGCATTGAATGTCTCATGAAGCCACATTTTTATATATATAAAATATATAAACACTGTCCTATGATCCTCAATATATGTACCTTGCTATGATGCTTAGATTATTGTAGTTGGTCAGCTAGTAATTCTCTCAAGTCATTTACTGTGGGGAAATTGGAAATCGGTAAAAGTCTTACCTGGATTAATTTTAGCTACCTATGATTTAGAGGTCACCAGAAACATATTATGTGGGTTCTACACAAAGTTAAATAATAGAAGCTTTAAAAGTTCAACTTTCTTAGCAGACTTGAGATGGTTTAGGCAATAACTTTAGTGGAACTATGGAACAAACTTTTTTTTATTTAACATACGTATCTATGATCACAAATGAAAATGCCAAAGTATTTTGAAAGATATTTGTATTTTGAGAACATTTCAGATTGTGTGAGAACAATGAATATTTAAAAACCTGTGAGAAGTTGTGAAATTTACAGTTATAGAATCAAACTCAAAGCTAAGATAAACTGACTTAACCCTTTGAAGTATGGAATATTTATCTAAAATTTTCTGGAACATTTGAAATTTTACTTTAAACAGGGTCTGGTTATGTACCTCCACTGAACATTTTTATTTTTAACAATTTTTCAATACAAAATTAATCATATAGTATTTGACAGTTTGCTGCCATTTAAGAAACACATTGCAATTTTAGCTAACATGCTTACCAATGCGAGAACAGTGCAATCTAATCCATCAAAAGCAAAGATAGAAACTTGTCTTATTTCTTTTATGCTAGATCACAAAACAGTCTCCTGTAGCTCTTGAAACATTTTATCAAACAAGATTTATTTCTTTTTATAACTTACTTTTCTCTTCTATTTAATAGCAAAAAACAGTGAACTTCTGTAAAGCAGTTTCTGTTCAAATGATAAAAAATACTATGTGAGAACTAGGCATTATTACTAAATCAAGATCCAAAATACCAACCCATACAAAGAACCTCTGGCTTATTATGCTTTCAGACTTGAAATCCTTCCATTGACTTCCAATGAAATTCTTCATTAGTGTTAAAAGTTTGCCTGATAACTGAGACACTTTCTTGGGTTCATATGTTTTAGAACTACTGGAGTGACACAGTCCATTTCTCCCTCTCTGATCTGCTGACTCATTCATTTCCTCTTACCAGTGAAGATAAGAGGAAGTCAGCTGCGTTAGAGCTTTTACTGTTCTTGTCCCATGCATCTGGCTCTGCTTCCTTTAGATTAGGCTATTTCCAGCTCGTGAGCTTTTAAAATAGCAAATTAAAACCTCTTTTTGCTTGATAAAGCATTCGATTACTGAAACATCAGGATTAGGTATAACCTCTAAAGTTATTGTAAAAGTTTTTTTTTTTTTTCTTTTCTTCTCTCCTTTAATATTTCTTTTTATTCACCCTTGAAAGAATATGAAAATCATTTGTGTTTCCAGAATATATACACTGCCAAATTCCTTGATCTTTTCTACTGCTTCCCTTGTGAAGATTTTTGCTTTTGCAATTAGAAGTTGGGACACTTTCCTCTCTTACAAGTCTTTGTGATAGCTTAAAATATACACCAGTAACAGAACATTCAGCAGTGTGCGTGTTCACAGAGTTTGTAACCTCTGCAGATTAGCAACTGACAAAAAAAAATCACACCTATTAAAAAAATATCAGCAACTGTAAAAGCCATTGAAGGTCTCTTTGAAATGATTGGAAGAAGTGGGGATCTTTTGCAGTGTTTTTCAGAGTGATGACTCATAGCAGAAGTTGGGCGGCCAGCTTTGCTGGCACATGAGTGACATGTAGGAAGAAAAGAGCAAGATGCCAAGAGTACAGGAGGCAAGGCATGACTTGACAGGTGGTTAGGGACTTATTCAGTCTCTGCAGAAGGGGAGTCAAAGGAGAAGGGAAACATGAGTTGGAGAGCTTTGTTTCATTGCTTTGCTGCAGCTCAAGGCTTTCCAGCAGCCCATTGTAACCTAGTTGTTGTTTGGAGTCTGAAGATTCTTTGAGCTGTTTGACCTAAGATTGGGTCTGGGCACTGGCGTATTTTTTCCTTTAGGCTGTTAATCAGAAATTTGGTCATGAATCTACTGTCAGCATTGGACTCTTGTTTTGATGGCCTCTTCTAGAAGATAGATGAAACTGGAGTTTAAACCCTGACGAAGATATTTTCCTCCCATGGGCGCTCTATTCATGGATTTAGACCTAGAGTTTACTCTGAGATCTCCTCCTCTGTAACTTTACACTTGGAGATCACATTGATTGGGGTCATCCAGAACAGTCCACGAGGCCCAGAAAGTAGGCAGAGCCCACACTAGAGGAGTCTCAAGCAACAGCTACCTGACTGCAGCAAAAGTGTGCTAAAAACTCTAATACCACTGCTATATTGGAAGCAAAGAAGAGGTATCTTGCACATAGGATTTAAAAAACCCCTAGTTGCTTTAGGCTACAGATATCTAGAGAACAATCCAACCTTGGCTCTACTCCATGACTGACATGAGATCCTTGTGAGAAAAATCAAGCTGCTTTCAGAACAACATGGTCTGTGTGGAGGTAGTGCAATAGCTTCCCAGCAGAAACACCACATTTTTTTCTGCTTCATTTTTGTCCCTGTCTATGCAGCAGTGAAAAGATTGGTGACATTTGGGCCATGACTCGGAGGCTGAAAACATGAGTTTCACAGCTATTAAATCCTAGCAGGAGGTATGAGGTCCTGTGCAAATGGAAGAGTTACTTCATGAGCCCAGGCAAGCAGCTTTGCTTATAGTAGCAGTGATGTGGTTAGTATTAATGAGACCATCAGCTGGCACAGGTGGGCTGCCCAGCTTTGCTTTATGTTAGCTCTTTCATTTGTGATGAAGCTTGTTGACAAGGTCATGGTGAGACCAAAATTACAGGTTTTATCTGTGTGTACCCACAAGTATGTATATTATAAATGCACATATAAACATTTCCAGTCAGGGCACAATGTGAGGATGTGCTTTATCTAGTAGCTGATTTTTCCTGTACTGATGGATGAAGTCAGAGCAGTTATGCATATCCCTTTGGTTATCCATGGGATACTGTTAAAATATCTCCAAACATAAGTGGTATGCACTGATCTGCTCTTATACTACAAAGTCCTGGTGAATAATGTCAGACAGTTGGTTTCTCTCCTCTGAGGACTATTTCTTTGCAAGAGTTTATTCTGCTCTGTTTCTCCTGCTCTGTTTGAAAACAAGGTGCTGGTATGAACACCTGGTTACCTTGCCTTCGGTGCACAGACATGCTTGCTTTATCTTTTCTTTTTTCTGCTCCAGATGGCACTATTAAATGCTTGTTCCTGGGTTTGGCTGGTATTCTCACATAGATACATGAAAGTTAAAGCTTGTATTGGGTGGCATTTGCTTTACTGGTATCTTCACAATTATATTTACCTTCCCTTAAGTGACTGGCTGGGTAGGGCATGGGAAAAGGGGAGATTGTTCCTCACCACTAGGCAGCTGAGCATATTTGGGCACAACAGGATGGAGAAACTGCAGGATGAACTTGTCAAAGGCACAGGGAGCTGGATGCTTGCAACATGGTGCTGTGAGAAACCATCCAGGCCTTAGAGATGTTGACAACAGATTTTCTAGTACCCAAAGGGTCCAGGGAAGGGTTTGCTGCTCCTCCACAGTCATGGAGTTACCTGGAAGCAAGGATGCACTGGATGAGGAAAGAGTCTGTGCACACAAGTTTTAACATTTAATTAATTTAATGTAATTTAACATTCATTTGTCCTTGGTTATGCTGAGTTTTCTTTATTTGAAAGGTTACTTTTTTGTGGTTCATTTGTTTCCCCAGATAAAAGCTATCTGTTCTTTCTTTGACTTTCTTTGAGGATTTCCCTATAGAGCAAAAGTCTAAACCCAACCCCAGCATCACCAGTGTGTTATCCTGTCACAATGCGGAAGACTGATAAAAATCAAACAAAACAGGGATTATTACAAATAATGTTTCTTTCTGTTGGATTGCAAGTGTTTTTCGACCATTTGTTTTTTATTTTAACAACAAATAGTTTGATTTGATTCTCAGTTATATCTTGATTGTCTTAGGAGTAGCCAGAACACCTTTCTTACATTTATATGTGGACAAGAAGGTGCAATCTTCATTCACAGGTGCAAAACCACAATAGAATGTTTTAAGTAAAATCTGCTTTTAAAATCTGTTAAAATAATTTTGTTGGTGCAGAGGAAGACATTCCAGCTGTTCACTGGAGAAATGTTGAGATGATTATATTTTGGGTACCCTGTGATCTATGTTGATTGCTTATTGATTTTTGGGTGGAGTTTAGAGTATTGGTTTGGATTTACGGTATACTAACTGGCTTAATTTCTCCCTTGAGAAACTACTTTTTTCTTTATGCTGCACTGATGCAGCAGAAATCTGTGCAGACCCACACTTTATCTTCTGAGCTCTAATAAAAAAGGAGCCTGCCAGTGGAAGATTATGGTTCTTGAGGGGCTCTGACTTTAGAACTTAGCCGTCTTCTCTGAGAAGAGCAGACCTCTAAGAAAACCTAACTATAAAGTGCCCATGCAAAACTTGCCATTTCTGGGGTGCTTTTCAGAAAGAATTTATTGTTTGAGCAAGACTGTTGGACTTCTTTTTTGTGCATTGGAAAGATTAACCTACATATATTCAAACCTTTGGTTCCAGCAAGTCTGGCTATTTCAGAACTGAAGCTCAGCTGAAGCTCAGCAAACAGCATGTAAAAATAAAACAGGCTCATTTGCTTAGTTTTTGAGATAAAAAAGGCTCAAGGTTATCAGAGGAGATAGTGGAAATTAGGAGATACTCATTGTTTGAATAATGTATTAGGAGCCTGGGACACAAATTACAAACAAATATCAGAAGGTGGAAACAGCAAAAAAAGGTGAAGAATACATGCAGAGACATAGGCCCATTATCAAGACCCACAAGGCATTACCATTTTATTTGATTTCTCCATTTTCCCCCAGAGATAGTAGCTGGAGCATGATTTATTATATATTTCCCATACTTTTTCACATTTTCTTTAAAAGTGTAAGCAAACCATTAGACATAAGAAACAAGAAGAGAGAAAAAAAAAAAAGAGATAGAGACCTGAGAAATAAATGGGTAGAAAATAATGTTCAGAAGAAAAATAGAAAATGAAAAATAAACTACTAGGTCTTGATAAAAGGCTAAATATTTAAGTGAAAATAATAGTAAGAAAATAATAATTATTGAAAGCATTGCAAAGTTCCTGCTTGAACTTTTTTTTTTTTTTTTTTTTTTTCCTTTTACAAGGTAAGCTTTCTGGGTCAGGTTCTGCTTTCTGCTATTCTGCTGTACATAAAGAACTGTAAAAAGCAGCCCTAATTATGTAGTTGCAGATTCTCTTGGCATATGGGTACAACATGACATCCAAGGGATTGCACTGGATGATGTGCTACAGATACATTAGGAAAAGGAAGTGAGGCCAGCTGTGTAATTGTTCTTCAGGACATCTCAGTCCCAGCCCAAATCGGAGTCCCTGGGGGGATGCTCATCTGTTCCTGGAATCCTATTGTATCCCTGCTGTACCCAGCTTTCCAGAGTTATATATATAGCAGGATCCTTCACGCTCCTCTCACAATGGACCCATGTGCTGTTTGGCCAGATTCAAAAATCATGTCCTTTATAATGTATTGTTATGGAGAATATTTAAGAAGCCAAAAACATTTAGCTATTTTCTCATACTTGGTCTGCCCAGGCAAAAGAAAGGTTTTGTCTGAAGATACACTGCACATTTCCAGCTGCTCTTTGCTGCATCAAGGCAGCCATGGGGAAGACAGAGTCCCTAATAAGAAGCAGGTAATCAAGTCATCCTTACACTCATTCTCCAGCAGTCTGTTATGGGCTTAGTTTTTCAAAGTAGATCTGTGCCTCATTGCAGAAGGAATTATATATCCCACAAGTGGAAATGCAGAGGGGCTCTCAAAAAGAACAGGTAATCTGAAATGAAAGTCATTCTGACCCTTTAACTAGTAGTGGCACTGCCACACAGCTTGCCGCAAATGAAGACTGACAAATTGTCTTAGCAGGATACAGGCTTTCAATTTGCCATGGTCTCACATCTTAGCATTTCCAAGCTACAAGGATGAAACATGCATTTCACAGCTGTTATAGATGGACCTGTCCAAGACAGGTGTGGGTTCAGCTGGAGAAAGGGAAGAAATGGGGGCTCCTGAATTTACCATTAACTGGCAATAGGAGTCTTGCACATTCCTTCTCTTGCTCTGGGGAAAGGCCAGGAAAGGGGTTGGGAAGCTGAGAACACTGAGATGTTATAATTAGCATGAGTTCTTTTGCCAGACATTCAAATTCTAGAAAGCAAGCCCCTCCAGGTCCACTTGGAAAAGTTTGCAAACTTTTCTGTTTTCCTCTTAGATTCAAGGGGGAAAGCAGGTCTGAAAGCTGCCAGTACTTCTTTATTGGAATCAGCTGTTCTAGCTGAGGCTCAGCTCAGCCATATAAACAAAGAGAGAAAGAAAAAGAGTTTTGTGAAGGCAAAACCAAAAATAGCTTGTTTGAAATATTCTTCTCCTCTTTTTTTCTCTCTGCATCCTTCAGTTGGTTTAACTTAATTAGGATCTGTTTGGTCTCACGGATTTTTTTTTTTTATTTTTTATTTTTAAAAAGCAGACATGTAAAAAAAAGTAAAAGATGTTTTGCAATGCTGGGCTTTGGTTTACCGAGTTCTGTTTGCCAAGATAAGCCTCAAGAGAGACAGCACCTCATTTTCACAGATATCCCTGGAGACAGCAGGTGCTTTACGAAATGTCCGCATTTGCATCTGGCAAGTTCAAATAGCCAAATTAGTCAAAGCAGTGCTTACCCCCTAAATCAAATATCTAAGATCCTTTCCAGTTATGTCCCAGATTAGGAAATGTCTTGGAAATGGACAGCTGTCCAGTTGTGTTTCCATTTGAAAATATCGACTATGAGTCGAAGGAAAGATTCCCACCAACTGTGCCTGATATTTCTCACTGCAACATGAGATATTTTTTTTGGAGTTAATGCGATATTCGAGGCAGCTAATCAGAAATCTCCAACATTAAGGGACCAAGAATGGGATTTCTGAAACACTCAGTTGACCAGACATTTGCATCGTTTTCTGGGAGGATGATAGCAATCTACCCAAAGATGGGAATGTAAACAGACATTTAATGAAGATGGTTTGCATTGAAACTCTCTCTGGTCTGTTAAGAATACAGAAAATAAAGGTGGATTTGTTGGAAGTGACTGTACTGCAAACAAACAAGTTAAGATTCATCTCAGTTAACTCTAGCTGCCCACAGAGCAGACATCTGCAGGCAAGCTACCCACCACAGGCTGCCATGAGAACTATACATAATGACCAGATATCCACTATTATAAGTGCAGCCTGAGTAAGTCACTGTAAATGTCTGCATTTAGCAGAGGAAACCTTCCAGTGACTGACAGTGGCAGCAAGCATCATGGAAAAGAGGATCAGTTAAGGCCAAAGTCCCAGAGGTTGGTGACATCTGCTATGCAGCACAAGCTTTCTGAAAGCCATAATGCTTCCTATTAAAAAGCAATATGGCAATTATATGTGGTGAATTCTTAAAAAAAAAAAAAAAAAAAAAAGTCTTTGTGTCTCAAAAGGCTGGTCAACAAATTATCTGGAGCTTGGCCCACATCTATACTGGTTGAGGACATCTTTTGTTATTCCACCTCACTCCTTAATCCTGTTTAATTATTGATTTCCTCCCCCCCATGAAACTTGAATCTGCTGTAGGCAAACTCTTTTGACTGCCAGCAATCCAAGTACATTTGGTCTGTCTGCCACGCATGGACTGCCATTCCTTGGAAGTCCCATTCGTCAATTGATTTCTGTAGGTGCCGGGTAAAATGAACAATAGACCTTCTGAATCACAAGAAAAACACATTTGTCTGGGACAGAACCAGACACTGAATACTTGGACAAGTCTTTAAAACAAACACATAAAGCAAAGTACAAAAAGAAGGATTTACATGCTGTTCTGCAAAGAGAGATGAGCCTACCAGCTCTTGCTGGACTCAGTTCCTACTTGGTTCTCAACTAAGCAAGGTGCTCAGTGGCTCCATTCACCAACACACTTTGAGGTGTCTATTCTGAAAGGTGAATGTAACAAGCAAATATTTTCCTCTCCTCTTTCAGTAGACTGTGAGTGAAGCTTTTGATCTCCCAAACATGTCTAATGTGTCATATTCACAAATATTTCTTCCTGAGAGATGTGAAACCTGAGAGTTCTTTTCTGTCATAACTGCTGGTGTTCTAGATAGGCATCTTAAAGCCCCAGGCATTTCTTAGTGTGGGATACACTGCTTTTTGAACAATCCTCCTGTACTCATGGTGGGAGGGAAAAGAGAAGGGAGGGTTTGTAGTTGGTGATGGTTCTATAACAGTGGTGGTGTAGGCAGGCTGTCTGTGCAGCATTGTACAGGTGATCAGCTGCACAGGACCAGAGAAAATTTCTGTTATAGCTGACACATTCACAGTTGATGTGGCAGAAAGGCACCTTTGCAAAGATTTACCCTGTAGTAGTTAAACTGGTACCACCAGAGTTCTTGCAGGTCTGGAAAAGGGATGCTGCTAGTTCAGGAACTGAGAACAGGCCAGGCACCATCACAAACATTACAGCTTGGCCACAGTACTTCCTGTACCTCAGCCTCCAACTTATCTCCCAAGCAAACATGACCCAAGGCTGTCAGATTACAAATGCTTATCTTCAGTGACTGGTGACTAACTGTGTTTTTACTCTCCTAAAAAAAGTTAATTTGGGCTTTGGCAGGGTAAGGGTCAGCAGAACATTTGTGCTCAGTCACTAGCCTATGTTTGCTCTATCCAATGCTTTCAGTGGTAAATGAAAAGGCTTGTTCTCATCCTATTGGCTCCTCTGTGAACCCTGGTGGGTATTGCTATGATAAACGATTGGATTCTGAATAACTGAAAAATCTGTTTTGGAGTTCAGCAGCCTGGGGATGTCAGGGGTAGGTCAGGAGGAGAAAGGAGTGCACAAAGCATGGCTGGTTCCTGGTATGCATGTTGAAAACTTTGGAGTCTGGAGGGACTTGGGTGTCTGCTTAAACCAGATAACAAGTCTGGTTTAAGGGAGGGTTTAACAAGTCTGGGATAAGGGAGGAGATCTTTGTGTGTTGGTTTGGCCAACAGCCTCTGTGTGAGAAGGGTACCAGGGGAAAATAAAGCAAGAAGGAAAAGGAAGGGAAAGGAACATTTTCTCACATCTGGGCATGGTGCAGTCCACAGCCACAGTAATATGAGCATCACCAGTTGTTTTTGTGTTGTCTGGATGAAGCCTCTAATGTATGTGCAGGATCATGATGCTAAAAACTCTCCTGGCTGGTAGAGAGTCCTTGTTGCTGAGGATCTCACCACACCATTTTTCCCAGCCTTATCCAACTCAAGTGCAGAATGTGCAACAAAATATGCCTTGGTGTAATGACTTTGCAGACTGTACCAGCTTCCTGTTTAATAGTGGTTGTGACACTTTTAGCTATAGAATGATGATTAATATCTCTTGCCCACCTCTGCATTCCTCAAAGTCCTTGCTCAAGGACTTCTGGCATCTATCTGGAGTGCAATAGGCTTGTCAGCCTCCATATTCTCAGAACTGGTAGACTTTTCCTTTTGCCCTAGGCTCTGGGTTTGAAAGTCTTTATAAGGCACCCTGACAGGATGGATGGGAGACTTACAGTGATCAGAGAGGTAAAGGCATAGGTGGGATCCCAGAGTCTCCATCTCTGAAATCTTTGTGGAACCGGAAAATGTGCTCCTGTGCCCGTCTCTAAAGTGGGAAATGACAGATAGTCTCTGGGATGTTGGAGTGGAAGAAATCAGAAATTGACCAGATAGGCCTGTCCTGAAAGGGTGCAAGGCAGTGGAGAAATTATTAGGGAAATCTTTAGGTGAAACAGAAGAGGCCCATATAGAAGCAAACATTACACATGAAAGTGGCAAATTTATTCCTGCTCTAGCTGGGAGCAAATTTGTTACTATGCCATTGTAGATTTTTTTTTCACACCATTTTTGGTTTGAAATCACTTATTTTAAATGGATCATAAAAAAATCCCTAGTCAAATGTCTCAAAAAACATCTTTTGTCGCTTATTGTAACAGTCATAGTCATCAGGAAATAGATGCTAACACTTAGAATTTCTAAATGACCAGAGTTAGGGGGTTCTCACTGGAAAGCTCTGGGCAATGGAAATCCTCTGCCGGGAAGAGGCCTGAGAACCAAAACTAACCTTTTATCCTTTTACTGTTTTTGTTTGTTTGTTTGTTTGTTTGTTTTTGTTTTCTTTAATCTTGCCATATAGCTAAACTAATAATTTCAACATTTAGCTAAAGTACTTCACACTGAAAAATAAATATTTTTTTTTAAAAAAAGCATGTTAAGGAACAGGTTAAATGTTTGGCAGTAACATTGTTTGGCAGTAACACATCATCTCACAGCACTTATTCTTGCCCTGTACCTATAGGACCTCACCACCTCTGTGGGTGCAGTTGATGGTGGGGTCTTGCCTTAAACCAGATCAATGAATGAAGTGAAAAGAAATCTAGGCTGGTTTTATTTTTTTGCTTTTCATCCTGAATTATTTCCCTTGCTCTGTTCATTCTGCAGCCCCACAAACTCTTATGGTGGTACCTATTGGGTGAGGGAGGCCAGGCATGGGCAAGAAGCAGCCATTGGCAGGAGAATGGAGCCAACCTCGAATGGAGCCCTAGGGGAGGACCAGTTCTGGCGATTCAGCTGATGTGTGGTAAATGAGTCACTGGCAGTCCCGTTGCCAGGCCTGCATCCCTCTATAGTTTACACTCCTTTCCTGGTATTTACCACAGTTGACTGGTTTAATTTTGTCAACACTTAGGGGCTGTAGCTTCCAAGAGAGACCAGCTTTGGGAAAGGTGTTTCAGTGGCCAAACATCCTCATTGTGAAATGAGCAGATGTAAAGTTCCACGCTTTTGTCTCCAGGTAATGGATCGTATTATCCTTTCCCTTAGATTAAAGAGACCTTTAAAACCAAAAATCTTCTCTGCACACAGACTCTAAGCCAATGTGGGTGTAATGTCTAAAGGTGCTAATGGCCTGCCATTAAAGGTCACTGATGTATACACATGCAGACCCTAATTAAAGGGACCGTAGGTTAAGGCACTCTCTTTTGTCTGACAATTAAAGCTCAGAGGCTCCTTTGTATTGCAAAGCGGCACAAGGGGAGAGCTGATATTCAAATCTCACCTTTGAAGGCCGCAGGTTTCCAGCAGCTTTTAGGTGAGGGGCGTTTACAAGGGGGACAGGAAGTTCTTGTCAAGATCTCTGATTTAGTGTGAAACTCTAGAAGAGATAAGAAATCTCAGGCAGTTGCGTTTTGGGCAAAGGAGTGATGTCTGTGGTCTCCGTGAGAGGCAGATTGCCATTTGTTATCCCTGTTCCCAGCCCACACTTCCCCACAGATGTGGGCTGGTGAATGCTTTGTAATAAACCAATCACATCACAAAAAAATAGCTAACATAAGCTGACCGTCTATTAATGCCCCAGACCGGACTCTGATTTACCAAGCATGTGATTGCTTGGGAAAAGTTATTATTGATCTACAAAGCAATAAAAGTATTAACAGGACTGGGAGAAAACAAACAAACAAGGGAACAAAAACATTTGAAATTGTCTTTGGATACAGCACAGGTTTTAGATGTAGCTTTGAAGCTTCCAGCTACCGTGGAGTTGAGGGTAATTATTCTCATCTTAAAAGGTGGAATGCAGAGGGGCTGATTTCTGACTTTTGAAGGCTTAGCTGAAAAAATGAGGTGCTTAGGAGTATATACAAAACTTATCCAGACTGATTAAGTCTTAGACCCTTACAAGGAAAGACTTTCTCACATGATTTATGAAACTTCCTGCTTTTGCCCGACCTGAGAGGGAAGGTGTGTAAAATGATTCTTTAGATAATATATTGAGTGACTAATCAGAGAAAGGTGTGTGAACACTGGAGATAAAATAATTCAATATGTTAGCAATCAAAAGAGAGGGAAAAAAAAAAAAAAAAAGAAAATTGGAAAGTATACAGTCCATGTGCTTCTCAGAAAGTCAAGATTATTATCGTCTATTGTCACAAGGACACTTTTTAGAAAATCTGTTTGATTTCCTAATTTGATTGACTCTGCATAAAGTATATTATTTTATTTTCTTTTGAAGATCTTTTTTTTTTTCTATTCATTTGTCATATAATTTATTTTAAAAGACCTTTAAAAAAAATAATATATATATAAAACATATAAAGCAGTCCAAGTTCCAGGATTCTCCTATCAGCTGCAGAATAAGAAAAACAATAGCCAAATAAGAGAAGATTTAAAATGTTTCTTCTCAACTAAGAAAAAGTTGGAAAAGTTTTGAAGGTAGAGCAGTCCTGTGGATATCCCCAAATGAGATATTCCAACGCAATGTTATTAAGCTGCTCAGAGCTTCTGAATGAATATAAACTCAGATCTGATTTGCACATTTAAAATGTTCCTCTCAGATTTTTATTTTTTTTTTATTTTTTTTTTATTTTTTTTTTATTTTTTTTTTACAGGTGATGTTTATGTTGAAGTAGCTTTAAAAGTAGAAGCATTGTGACAGTGTCCTAATCTATATATGTCATAAGCTGGTATTACCTACCTTAATGTTGATACAAAGGAGAGACATGTCCTAAGAGCAACTGAGACTGTAAAAGAGTTAGCTGCTATTGAAATGTTAATCTCTCACCACTGCCCTCTTCCCCTCTTCTGTCTCTACCCCTAAGGCCCTACTTTCTCCTTTGCACTTGCTCCATTATTTCTATATGCCTCCCTGGGCTGTTTTAACTCACTGAGCCAGCAGAAATCTATTCTTCTCCACCCCCCCCCCCCCCCCCCTTCCTTCTCCCATATCTTAAACCGGTTTTCTGTCTGAGTAGCAAATCAAACCAGCACAGGGAAGGGAGTAGGACTGAGCAAACAGATGTCACAGATAGTCTGAAATAGGAGGTAATGTTTCACAGGTGGGAATGGTGGAGTAGAGTGGGACCTTCCATTTGTTGGTAGCAGTGAACTCCAGCTCATGCTCCAGAACTACTTAGATTTTTCTATGATATTAGAATTTTATGCCACTAACTTCTGGTGAACTAATATGAAATATATAAATCATGACTATACATTTCCAACATCTACTAACACCTGTATGAAATGAAGGAATCTAAAGGACTGGAGCACCTCTCCTATGAGGAAAGGTTGAGAGAGCTGGGACCATTCAACGTGGAGAAGAAAAAGCTCAGGGGGAATCTTAACAATATATAGAAGTATTTGATTAGAGAATATGATGAAGATGGAGCCAGGCTCTTTTCTGTGGTGTCCAGTGCCAGGACATGTGCCAGGTAATGGGCACTAACTGGAAAACAGGAGGTTCCACCGGTAACCACAAATAGAACAAAAGTGAATGGCACAAAGCTGTGCAGGAGAGGTTCAAACTAGACATTAGGAAAATAAAAAAGTCCTTACTGGGAGGCTAGGCAAACACCGGAACAGGCTTCCTAGTGAGGTGGTTGATGTCTCATGCCTGTCAGAGTTCAAGAGGCTGTTGGATAATGCCTTCAGTAACATGCATAACTTTTGCTTAGAGTGGTCAGGAAGGTGGACTGGATGATCTTGGAAGGCCCCTTCTAACTGAACCACTTCTATTCTATTCTATTCTATTCTATTCTATTCTATTCTATTCTATTCTATTCTATTCTATTCTATTCTATTCTATACATCAAGAAACATTTCTTTACAGTGCAGGTGATGGAACAGGTTGCCCAGAGAGGTTGTAGAGCCATCTGGACACAGCAACGGACAACCTGCTTTAGGTGGCTTTTCTTGAACAGTGATTTGGACCAGATGGCCTCCAAAGGTCCCTTCTAACCTCGAGCATTCTGTGATTCTACAATTTCCTGACGCTTCCCTCCCCATTTTGAACTGTTCAACATCCTCTTTCATGCCCTCTTTCCCTCTAGGTGACCACAGGCTGAATAAACCCTTCTACATGAGTCATGCACAGCAGTCACCCGGTCTGCTGGGAAAGAAGTAGAGAAAAATATGAAGTTGGCTGAAGCAGTAACTCATGATGCTGCTCTCCAGGACTGATCCTACAACAGTCTGCACAATGCCTGTGGCACCTGGCAGATCCTGACACAGACCAGGCTTCAGTGGATTGCTGTTCTGTTCCTGAGCTGCCAAGCCAAAATTCAGTTTTACGTTAGTGCATGGTTTATAAAGTGAATGGATCAGAACTTTTCCTAAGCAGAAGATATTTAGCATTAGAAAGCTGGGGAAAATGTGGTAGTTGCAGGAAGCAGTTATCCTGATGAAGGTTTCTTTGGTATAACTCTGCCTTCAGTCCTCTGAGAGGTGGAGGAGGTAACAATTACTTGAGGAGGTGGTGAAGGGGTGTGGGGGCGTGGGGGGCAGGACTGTCTGCTTTGTCTGTGATGTTCCTCTCTGTAGGAAATAATGGACCCTAATTATGCAGATGTCCTTAGTGAAACATCTATCTCAACTTTCTCTTGCAGTAAATAATAGGAAGCAACAATGTTCATTAAATGTGTAGGGCTGCTGTCCTTGGAGAGTAGAATCTCCCCAGTGCACCACCTATAGTGTACACAGAGCAAGCTTTCTGCATTAGTGTGCTTTGCTTCTCCACAATTCACTCTGGACAGCCACAGGAGGAAAGTGTAATTCAGGGCATGGAGGTGTATGTGTATTATTCTACGAAAACCCCATCTGCCCCTGGGAAAAAGAAAAACCACCAGAAAACCGACCACATGGCATAGCCCTTTGGTCTGCGGTAGAACCGAGCTCAGGGTGCTCTAATCTCATTTCCTCCAGAATAGCTACTTGTGTGTCTGTGTGTGCACACACATGTGTGCAGTTGTCCTGCAAAGGTTCCTCTCATGTTGTGCAGGGTGTTTTTCTGTCCTGCAGTACCTCTGCCCAGGGGGCAGAACCATAAGACCACTTTTCCTTACAGATTTTTTCCCCTTCCCTGTCTCCTGCTGTGCTGCATCCATCTGCCCTGACAGCTCAGCACCCTACTCTCTCTATTCCTACAGACCTAAGCATGTAAAAGGGGCTGAAAGAGCCTGGAAAGAGAGAGGGAAACACCAGTAATGCAGGGGATGGTGGTACAAGGGGATAACAGTGCAAACCCTGGGCATTGTTTGAGATCTCAGTAAACACTGTGGTTAGTGGGACTGTGGGCAGCTGATCCACCACCCCTGTCCTCTTACAAGTCTCCATAGCCTTTTCCTTCAGGTCTGTGAAACTGTTTCTCTTACTTCAGAAGAGGCACTGCCAGGGTCTGGCTGCAGAGGCATCGCTCTGCAGGGCTGGTCTGTAGCTCTCGACTGGATTTCAGTAGTGGTCCTCTGAACTATTTGATCTCAGAAAGCAGAACTCTGGAGCACCCTGTTGTACACCCTCCTCCTTTTCTGTATTTAGACTCAAAAGAAGAGACAGTGGTGACATTTGTGGTCATATTCTGGGTTGCAGCTGTGCCATGTTCAGGGAAGGAGAGCAGTGTGCTGAAAGCTTAGTACTGCACAAAACCCAAAGTTTCTATACAGAATCACAGATTTAAAGCTCTGGCATGTTTTTGATCTCAGAAATACTTACAATATCTAGAGAGAACGTCTGGAATTTGGATTGTTTTATGTAGTGTTTAATATAGTTGAGGTAGATGCGAAACACTATGGGACACCATAATTTTCCACATGGAGTATTGTTCCAGGATGCTTTTGAAACTCTTTGGCTCTATCACCATTATACTATACTTGTTAAATAAAAGATGTTAAATAGAAACAGGTGATCACCTGGTGAGGGCAGGATCAGCTGGTACTCTGCATTTTGACATGTTGTCCATAGAAACATATCCTGCTTTAGCACTGCAAAGACTGTTAGAGTACAAGTGTTTGTTATTCGAGTGAGGCTGGCATTAATCCCTGAAGTCAGTGTTATCCATTCCAGGCTGTGGGACTGCATAGTGAACAGATGTGCCAGTGCATATGCACAACCCTTATGTGAAAATACAAACCACTTGTATTTTGTTAGAGTGAGGTTCTGGTATTGCCGTTCTCCCCTCGCCTTGGACTACAGCATTTCGAGATTAAAACACATCTGCAAACTGTTTTTCTGGTGGTGGGGCAGGAAACGTTTTATAGGCGTTACATAACTGTACAGTATGAATATTCAAGCTCCATTTTATTAAAGTATATAACTTCTCTGACATAACTGGGTTATTTCTTCCTCTAAATTTAGCATATAGCAACACTGATTTGCTTAATAAAGAGCAATATTTACTTTAAGATTCCCATGGTATTAAGTTTGGAACCTAAATCAGTTTCTGATGGCTTCAGTGAAGACTGGGTCAAATCCTTCTTTTATTTATTTATTTATTTTATTACTATTTTTTAAAATTTATTTTAAGAAAAAGAGAGAGAGAAGACTTTTTTTTTTTTTTTTCTTTTCAAAGTTAAAGGACATATAGCAAAAGGAGACATCCAAAAAGTGCTGAAGAAAGACTAAATGAGGAGATAAAATGGAAAGTAGATACTTTTATAATCACTATATAGAGTTCATAGCCACTTTTCCATACTGGGCTAATTATGAGAGAGTTCCCAGAAGATAGAAACCAAATAACTCTTTATTTTGGCAGTGATCATTCTAGGTGTTCTTTAATGGGCATTATTCTTGCTAAATTATGAATGAGCTTTATAGTAAGACAAATGCCATTATCAGAGTTATTTATTCATGGGCTGTCATCTGTAACATCCCCACACTAGTTTTTCTCAAAGTTTAGTATCGATCATTTGCTTTAATCAGATGCATCAAGGGACACTCTAAGAATCAACAACTGCAGCTTTGAGTATCAGCATCTCTCCCTGGGTCTCTGCCAGGCTTAAGTGAGTAGTGAGGCTATGTCAAGCATTAGGTAACAGGAGCAGTAAGTGGGGGCTTACTCTCCTTACATTAGGATAAGTGTACGTGTGTCCCCCAAACTCTGACTTGACTGATGATTAATCAGTCTGTGCTGACATGCCCATTACTCTGTTTTTCCAGTTGATTCTGAGATTCTCCAGAGCTCTGCAGGGACGATGCCCTAAAGAATTGCTGGGAGTGCAGAAGGGCCTCGTTCACCCTAATGGTATTGACTGCTGCTCACTCTGTCTCGCCAGGTAAGATCTTCTAAGATGAGAGTAAATATTCTCTGCTCCACAGTAGCTAGGAGGCTCAAACCAAGTCTAAAATCAGCATTACAATGCCGATGCAATTTAAAATGATACAATGTCTATTACTGTTTATATTGCTTACAGAGCAGAGAGGCGAAAGGCATGGTGTCAGCATCTTGCCTGGCTCAGTGAGTGCTTGCTTCTGCATTGATCTACATGTGGCAGAGACTGCCTTATTTTCATTCTTTATTTCTTTACACAAAGCATCAGCTTTACTAGATACTAAATCCAGGCACACACACAGCAAAAAATCTGCCCTCCTTTTTCTTTCTCCATTGATGTATCTGGTGTCCCCGAAACACTCTGGCTAGCAGACATTTCACATTAGGCATGAGAAAGTCTAGGTGTGACTTAGTCTC
The DNA here is from genome assembly GCF_963932015.1 of Anas acuta. Taxonomy (NCBI): domain Eukaryota; kingdom Metazoa; phylum Chordata; class Aves; order Anseriformes; family Anatidae; genus Anas; species Anas acuta. Next base: position 15,117,606 of record NC_088980.1, on the reverse strand, counting down.
CATAGACAACTTCTAGACTCAGTAGGGAGAAATGGGCATCTCTAGATGTTGATTTATCTGAGAAGGATGTTGAAAAGACAGAAGAGAGACTTAGGCACTCAGACTATTTTTATACTACTCAACTGAGCCATGCGATCACACAGCCCTGTACACTGGTGCATGACCATCCATATGGTCAAATTGTGAGCACCATCAGCGACATCCCAATGCTCTCCCAAACAGTGACCACACACAAATCAGGGCTCAGTGTGGGCCTGACACATTCTCAATAAGTGAATTAATGTAGTTAGTCTGTTTTGGGGACTGAGAGAATTGTATGGATCTGAGAAAGTTAGCTCAGAGTCAGAGAGCGCGTCCAGTCTCATTTTCTAGTGTGAATTTCTCAAGGTTTGTAACCAAAGATGAGCTGAATCCTACAGTAAACGTAATTTTCAGTGTTTCAGAGGGTATTACAGAACCCCTGTGATATAGTGTGGGAAGAAATAAGTTCCATGTCAGCACAGTATAAAGCAGTCCTAAAACCCTGCAATGTGCCCTTTAAGATATATATTTGTCATATTGGGATCATATCAATAAATTAAAGTCCAATCCTTAGTTTTTTCTACAGTGAATGGGAAACTCTCCTTTGAGGAAAATTCTCTCTTCAGTTGCCAGAGCACAGATCAGGGGCAATTTCACTGAGATCTAAGGTGTTACTCTGGTGTAAAAGCTGCTGGAGACTCAGGACAACTGACTTCAGAGCTCAGTCTTTACACCAGAAAACTCAGAAAATCTCAGTGAGGAATTTCAAATCCAGCTCCATACTCAAACCTGATTTATAAAATAAGACATTTCCTTATTTTTCACACAGTCCATTTAGCTTGTCCAAAATATGACAGAAAAAATATTTGTTCCCATTTAGATTTTTTATCAGGATAAGTATGTCTATATAAATGATCTATAATACAGTACTTTCACTAATATCTTCTACTGTTATTACTAAAGATTTCAACATATTTTTAAATCACAGTTTACCACAGCTTATTATGTTTTAGCACAGCCTGACCTCCTTATCTTCCTACTGGTAGTGAGAGACAGCGTGTACATATTCCTTTTAAAATGAGATATACAATTCCCTCTTTCCCTCCCCACTAACACACTCCTTTTTTTTTTTTTTTTTTTTTTTTTGAATTCCAAAGTCCCATCGTTTTGCACAGCCCCATCTGCTTCTATTTTGAGGCAACTATTCTTCTGGCTCTGGAGTGCTGGGTAGCACTCCTGCTAAAGTCTGTCACTGTCTCTGGTTAATCAGCTGGAGAAGCTGCTGCTGCTATCTCTGCAGCACTCGGTGCCCATGACAGCCTGGGGAACAAGAGGGTTGGAAGAGAACCTGCTTCTCCCACATGCTAGTGGAGAACAGATCACCCGGCCGCCAGCCTTCCCCACACCCTCCAAGTAAATGCATCCGTAGTCTGTATGCTGTATGACTCGTGCTGTAGCAAAAAAAAAAAAAAAAGAAAAAGAAAAAGTTTTAATAGATACGCAAGGGAATTGAAGCTCTGTCCAGCAAAATGGGTCATGTATTAATTTTTAATGATTTAAATTGGAAATATCCAAGGTAATCATAAAACATATTGGTAAAGTGGCACAGGCATCTAGGAGGCAGGCTGTGCAATTAGTTGAAACAGTCATTGTGCTGGTTAAATTAACTCATATTTTGAAATTAGTGTGGTGTACACTTTGTGGGCACGCGGGTGGAAATTTTACTGAAACAACGTTGTAAAGTTTTCGGCTGGATGAGGTATTTAATTATCCAGCCTTTTCAGTGAAAGGAAAACATGCTTGGGAAAGGGGGCCAAGCTTCACCATGAGCCACGGGGCAGCAGGTCTGAGTGTGGAGGGCAGGGGGGCACCAGGCTGCCACTGCCCCCTGCTCTTCCACCAGGCTGCCCTGCACGGACGGCTGCCCCCTTTCTGTGCTGACTGCCCACCTGTGGCACCATGGAGCCCACAGCCAGGAGGAAGCCATCTCTGGTTCCAGTCAGCTTAGCAACACAGCAGTGCCAAGCCCTGGTTTACATGGGGAGCAGCTGCCCCAGCACTCATGGTGAGGTGGGCAGCAGAAGACAGTGAACTCAACCAGAGTTTGTGTCTTCATTTTTTTTTTTTCATTTATACCATCCCCCTCACCTGGTTTTCTCCTAGGTTCAGAAGTAGATCTGGTTGATCTGAAACTGCATCCTCTGGTGCACATCCATGACACTTAGGGTCTCCATCCTGAACATGTCACTGACAGATGTCTAAACCAAGTAAAAATGGGGTTTACAGTTTTAAAGCAGGTACACACTTAGGAAAATGTCACCCATACTTTCCAGCTCTGCCTTTTAAAATATTCCATGAATGGAGTATTTCATCTCATGAACCTCTAAATGGAAGCCTATATTTACATAAAAAGGACTTTTCTTATTTTCAGTGGTCATTTTTATTTATTTTATTTTATATTTTATTTTATTTTATTTTATTTTATTTTATTTTATTTTATTTTATTTTATTTTATTTTATTTTATTTTATTTTATTTTATTATTTTATTTTATTTTATTTTATTTTATTTTTTATTTTATTTTATTTTATTTTATTTTTTATTTTATTTTATTTTCTGTCTTGGCAGTTGTCATTTTGTCATTTTATTTTATTTTATTTTATTTTATTTTACTTTCTGCTTTCTGAGCTTTGTCAGGTCTTAGAATATTTTTCTTGTATAGTGAAGATAACATTTGATGAATCAAATTTTTGACAACGTATTCTTGCTTGTCAGAAAAGGCATTCAGAGTGCTGTTTTTATAAGACCTAATCTTTACATTCTACAGCAATAGCTGAACTTTCATTTGAAATCTATATGTGATGTCTCTGCCTTCCTTCCTGCATTCTAATCTGTGGGCATATACAGTTGTGAAATGTCATATATGCCATTTACACCTCTATTCTAAATGATCTGCAGTAAACAGCCTTATCACACTAGTGTTATTTTTCTTTCAAAGCTTGAAATGCAATGTGTTAATTGCAACCTATTACTTATTTATGATTACTGCACCAAATCCACTTCTGCTTTTTTTTTGCAGTTCTGAAATCACATTCTGGGCCATTACTGTTTTTATTGCTATTACTATTATTTATTGTCATTATAAAGGTGTGCATATGCAAATGATACTTTTCATCTAAAATTAAGGCTCTTTTCTAATTTCAGTATATTTGACGGCACTGAATTAAATAATGGCAATAGTAATTTAAAGACATAAACACACCCCACACACAGAAAGACTGCTGACTAAGAAGTTCAGTGAAAGCATGTTTAAGGGAAAATTGTCAAGATACAAAGGGATTTATGCACACATTTATTACTTGCACTAGTGGGAGTTCCACTAATAAATCCCTCGGGATGAATGTGAGCCTACATTCTTCAATGCTGGTGGAGCAGACCTTATCTTCAGCAATCATTTTATTTCCACACTTTAATGTCCCTATTCTATACTGAAGCTCTCTATAATTTTTCTAAAAGATTTTTTATCAGTCTTGATCAAGTGTGTTAGTTGATAAATGGTTGAGAGGTGCAGACTACAAGGAAAGATGCAATGAGTCATGCTGTCTCCTAGAAACCAGACAGCAAATAGCTTTCAACAACTATTGCAGACTTCCCAAGTACCCTCCACTCCAGTACTCTCTCAAGATGTAATACAGACTGCCACATTACCTGTATCTTTGCCTGCCCAGGAAAATTTGGGAAGCAACTGTAATTAAACAAAGTTAAAGTGGAGTTCTTCAATACCTACCCAGAGGAACAAGAATGATGGTGACTGAAGGCAAGAGCCATTCCAGGGACCTCCATGTGCCTCCCATGGTGCAGCAGCATTGCATTGCACATGTTATAAGATACAACGCAGAATATTGCAGTGACTGTAAGCACATTCACTGCTTTGTGAAGAGTAAGGGCCTGCTGGGTGGCACTCAGTTATTACCCTGAGACACGAACAGGGTCTTTGGGGTGGTGGGATGTGAGGACTCCCTAGACCTGAGTCAGTAACAGAGGCTGAACCTCACTTAAAAGTCACTCCAGAAAGCACTTGTGTTGCCTTGTCTAGCTGCCTACCCACACAAAATGAGGCTTTCTCTTAACATTCCAGTGAGATGGATTGGGATTTTTATTCTCACTTAGCAGATATAAATACCAAGATAAATAATATAAATAATTTGTCTGAAAATGGGGCAAACCATCAAAAGTGTTAATGGTTCTGGACCCAAGAGCCTGAGACCCTCATTTCTGTGCCCTGATGATCCAGCCATGTCTCTCTAGATCCTGTAGCAATAGTTTCTATGGCAATGACCTACAAGAAAAAAGTTATATTTGCATATGCCTTTACTGATCTTGCATTTCCTTCATATTCTTTTTGAATAGATTAGTAATAAAGGATAAACACTGGAGGAGCCCTGTGTGAAAGGCTGAAGGACAGCACCAAACCCCGTGTTCTTTCCCAGCTGCAGTTCTCCTGTGAGTCCCGACCTTGGTTCCAAGGCTGCAGAGACTCTTGGGGATCTCGGTCAGGCCTAGCGTGGGCGTGCTGAATGTCCTCAGGCACTTTCCTCCTTCTTACTGAAGCAAGCGTAAGGAGCATGATACTGCTAATGCCTGCCTGTGACCCGCTGTGTCCCCAAGCTGCTCAGATGTGAGCACCCTGCACAGAGTGCCTCTTGCAGTTGTTCCCATTAGGAATCCTACCCACAGGTCTCCACAGTGGTACCACCAAAATCTCATGCATGGTCTTCTTTAAAGATGAGTGTACAAGAAAAAAATAATCATTAAATGAGCAGGAGATTGAATGGAACTTTCTTTGTATAAACTCAGTTTATACAGATATTTGAATATAGCTACTTTATTGTGTCTAGTAGGAATGTATTTACCTTATCGTTAAAAAAACAGATCTTTTTCTATGTTTTGCCTAACAGCTTGTTCTATATATCTATCTGCCTTGCATCCTTATCCAGCTTTTTGTAGGGGGATGTGAAGGGAGTCTTTAGCAAGTCCTTTACACTGTCCATAAGGTTACTATGACACGGCAATCTGGAATCTGATCTCAGGTTTCCAGGACCTGATCTTGAAAGGTCTGGGAGGACGATCTATTTATCTTCCCTGATGATGTTTTGTTTCTCACGGAACCAATCTCTTCTTTCTGTTTGCTCCCACTTTGAGGTCGTAATCCTCTGTTTGTGATACCAGCAGGATTCCCACAGCAACAGATTATGATGTCACAGGCAGAGATTTATGAAGCCGTAGGCAGAGAAGCAGGAAGAAGGGCTCTGTTGTGAGACGTCCCAGTCTGCAAAGTCTTTTTTTAGTAATTGCCCAAGTGGGAGGAAACCCATCTCACAGAAGTTATATTTTAACCATCTACGCAACTGGTTTTCAAAGTGTGACAGAGCATGGATATTCAACAGCAGGTTTTCTGCTTTAAAGCCCATTCATAAATCCTGAATGAATACTCTCAGAACCTTTGAGGCAATTTCACGTGTCACTAACAAAAGGAGGAAAATGCATTGGCATGGACAACAATTATATCAAATGCCTTTGTAAAATGAAGAAGTAAGACAGCTATGGGAGCTGCACAAAGCTGCTCAAGGGACATCCTGAGCAGTTACTTTGCCTGGGGTGGCCACCGTCCCTTTCATAGCCTCATGGCAAACCGGGAAGTAAGAGTCTGTACTTTTTTAGAAATTTTGCTGGTTCTCCATGAATATCTCCTTGGCATTGTCTTAGCCAGATTGCTTTATTTTGGGCAACACTCAGTGCCCATTGCAGGCATGTTAATGAGACAAGGCATTTAAGACAGAGATCTGTGGGACATTCTGTGAGTAAGCTGTAGGGTTTCATGTCTTGTGACTGGTCAGCCACATTCTGTAGTGTTAGGCTCATATGGGAACTAAACCCCTCCGCTCCTGTATGTCACCCATGTGCTGAGCAGAGATGATGGTAGATGGCTGTCCAGATGGGTCTGGCACCTGAGTTGAAGCAGAACAGTTTAAGCACTGCTGTGAAAATGGAAGAGGTCTATTTGCCAGTGTGTGTTTTGGGAACTGAATGTGCAGGCTTTGCTCCCAGTGTGTGAGCCTTGACTGGTTTGCACATTCTTCCCTAAGTTGTTCTTATGAGGAACAATAGCGACTCAAAGTGTGCCAGTGACCACAGTATTGTTTTGAATCTAACTTGCGTGGTGACTGGCAGGCACTTGATCTGGCATTTTACTGAGGTGTAACAGAATGTAACTTGTATAAGAATTTCCTCAGCAGTGGTTCTTGTCTCTTTTTAGTGGGATTTTTGCCCAAGTTCTTGACCTCAGCTTTCCCTGTGGCTTTGGACTGAATTCAAGCCAGAAAGATCCCGTTTCTCAGATCAAAATTAAATGCCATAAAGAAAGCTGAAGTTCTTACAAGAACATCTGAAATGCAAAACTGACATTGTCTCAGAAATCTCACATGTGAGGTTTCTACTGGGCCAGTACAGCTGAAACCTTCTCTGATTTCAAAAATGTGAAAGCAAATCTATCTTCCCTCCATTTATTTTCAAGAAGAAAAGCCTGTATGAAAATGACATCAAAAACTATAAGTCAGTGTCTAGTCATCAGGCTGTTGGAAGCCCATTGCTGATTTTCCCATGGTCACAAACATGAATAGATAAGGAGATGAGTCTTGTAGTCATACAAATCACACAAATTACCCTCTCTTGAAAACAGATTTATTGTTTTTTCTGCTGCAGGCATAAGCTGCACTTTTACAGCAACATGAGTTACCAGTGTCACTTAGAAGTCCCAGCACCCTTCTACTTCTGCTGTTCATCACTATCCTCCCACTGCTCTTTCTGTTATGCTGGCAAAACCATTCATATGAACTCTCTTATGAACTTAATCAGAGAAATGGTGACATAAAGGCATGAACAAGCAGCCTGCAGTGGTAGGTGCAAGATCACTTTTCTTGGCATGAGTTCTGACTGATTCTGCCTTAAAGTGCATGTGTAATGACAGTTATATTTGCATATCTATTTGTTAGCTTAAATTCTCCTCATTCTGTTGCTTGGAAAGATTATATCTATAAAGAACAAAAATTTACTTACAATGTTTTATGGGGTTGTCCCAAAATACTGATCCTGAAACCAACAGAATCATGGTTTCATCCCCAGATCTCTCCAGACCCACTCTAGTTTTGAAGTGATCTGAACATCCCTCATTTGACCTAATGTCAGCCTTTGACCTTCACATATGTAGGATAAATGTCAGGTAGCAGAGCATTCAGATGGTTTGGTGACTGCTGCGGGGCTTTCAAGATAACTCTGATTATGATACTTGATTTACTGTTTCTTGTTGGAATTGTATAGACATTCTGATTATGAACAAGCACTAAACAGCTGTGGCACTAAAAGAGATGGGCAGACACAGCAGGCAGAGCCAACACATGGTGCCTGATGTAATTCCATAAGGCTGTTACTGATATATGATTTAATGTCATTCACTTGAAGAAGGTCATTCAAAACAACATTTAAAAAAAAAAAAAAAAAAAAAAAAGAAAGGACAGAATTAAGTAACAATCACACTGAAATCTTTGGAGTTCCTCATTGTTGAAAAATGAGTTGTCATGCTATTTTAAATTTGTCACGAGTAGAGCCAGAAAGACAAAAACAAAGTTTCCCCCTTAAGAGGGTATTATTTTTTGCTCAAATTTCTTAAGCTTATGTCTTTCTACATTGTTCCTTAACAACTTGTCCAACTTTTATGAGCTATTGCATCCTCAGTAACAGAGAAAAACATACACAAGTGTTAACATTCATTAGTCTCTCAATGTTTTGAATGCCAAGTGAGAAATTAATAATAAAACAAAGAAAGAGTGCTTCTTCAATATGACTTATATTGGTCTTACACCTACACTTTCCTTAAATAACTCTTAGAGTGGAACTCTATCTATTCACTTTGTATATCTCTCAGCCCACACTAATGATTGTTAGGACCTGTACAATCCTGCCATTGGAGGATGTAAAGTGTCTTTATACACATTATCAGATCGTGTCAGTAGTTTCATGATCTCTATTTCAGAGATGTGGGTTCTGAGGCACAGAAGTTAAAGTGACATCCCCAGGGACTCAGAGGAAACCCTGAACAGATGAGAAGCCCAGAATTCCCAAACTCTTTGTCCTGCTCACAGATCACAAAACCACTCACCTTCTGTGTACCTCAGAGAATTTTCCATTCCTGTTGGGGAACTGACCATTCAGAGATGTCTGTGTGCTCAGACTTTTCTGCAAAATTCACTGTGTAGCAAGTATAATCTAACAAAACTTTTAAAGAAAACAGTGAAAGGGACAGAATCTAATTCTTGCCATATTAGCCTTAGGAAATGCAAGAGATGTGTTTCTTTTGCATCACTCCCTGACAGCTCCAGGTCTTCTTGGCTTTGTCATGGGACATATGCCAGAAAAACATGAAGTTCTGTTATGGACAAAGGACAGAGCCCAAATACTGATAGTCTTGCTGGGTGAGACTGCGTGTGCCAGCTAGTCTGTGTGTGCTCCAGTGATTGAAGAAGTACTGGACCTGAATCCATTCTGACAAGGCACAAAAGACACAATACCCTGGGAGCAAGTCTGTAAAATTTACAACTACCTTCAAGTTACTCTAATTTTGTTTGTAAGCCTGGCAAAGAATTAAGGAGTCATAAGAAACTCCCCAATGTTTCTCTACTGACTGAAAAAGGAAGTAAATCCATTGTCTGTGAAAGACGGTCCACCTATGTGTGCAAATGTTTATCTATCATAGAATCATTAAGGTTGGAAAAGACCTCCAAGATCATTTGGTCCAACCATCCCCCTACCACCAATGTCACCCACTAAACCATGTCCCTAAGCACCACGTCCAACCTTTCCTTAAACACCCCCAGGGACAGTGACTCCACCACCTCTCTGGACAACCAGTTCTATATTGCAGAGACAATCTATATTGCAAATATATATCTATACTGCAAAGACATTCCACAAATAATGCTATACTTCTTCTGGGTTAGAACCATAGAATCATAGAATTTTTTAGGTTGGAAAGGACCTTGAGGACCATCTAATTCCAGCTCCTCTGCCATGGACAGAAACACCTCCCACCAGAACAGGTGCCCAAAACCCCACCAACCTGGCCCTGAACACTTCCAGGGATGGGGCATCCACAGCTTCTATGGGCAACCTGTCCCAGTACCTCATCAGCCACATAATAAAAAATTGCTTCCTAATATCCAATCTAAATCTACCCTCTTTAAATTAAATTGAAATGATTCCCTGAATCTAGTTCAAGTTTAAGAACAAAGATGCATTTGTTGTGTTTCCCAAAGTCAGCTTTCTTTAGTCAGTTGTGATGTTTTGGGGGGGGGTGGGGAGGGATGCTTTTTTGACCCAAGCTTTCCCTGCTTGGTGCTACAGATCTTGCCTTGGCTCCTTGACGGTTACTACAGGGAGAGGGAAGAAGTAAAGTTCTCTTTCAAATCATTCTTTTCTTGCTTCATTGTTATTCAAAGTACTGTTTTCTAGTTCTTAGCCAACACATATTGAAATAAATGTAACACATAATACCTTATAAGTAGGCAGAAGTGGGAGAAAACTCTTGGGATGACAAAGTCTTCCCCATCCCCTGTTTAACATAGGCAGTCATATTGTGTAATTCTTTCAATAAATTTAAAACATTTTCAAAAATTGTTCCTGTTTTAAGGTCTTGCTAAAAGAATGATCCAGGACTACATCCCTCTAATTGCTTGGCTGAGTGTGATCCCATGGATTGAACCCCCAACAGTGGCTGGAGATCACAAGGTGAACTTCTATCACATATAAGATTAATTTAATCTGAAAGGAATCCAGAGGGTGTGCTCTAAAACCATTCTGCAAAGTGAAGCAAACAGATCAGGAGATCTACTTCAAAAGTATACTCTCGATCTGAATCAAAACACTGGTGTAAACACACCTTCTGTCTTCGTAGGCTAAACCTACCACAACTGTATAGATACAGAGAAACCAAAATTACTCTTGCCATACTCTGAATGGGTCAAATGTGACCCAGCTGTGTCATGGGGGTAGAGTGCTGTGATCTGGCTAGTATTCTCTAAGAACAGCTTAAACCTCTACCCTTTTACGTAGTCTTGTTCCCAGTCTCCTTTCCTAATATAAAAGCTATTCCCCATATCAAACTGGGAGTGATTTTCCTGGCCTGCACCAGTTTGAATATGTCTTTTTGGAACAGGGAGAAACAGAACTGGATGTGTAACTCCAGCAGAGGCCAGTGTTTGGAGCTCATCATTTAGATTCTGCAAATGCTCATAGACATCACTACATCAGTTACAGGCAGTTCCCATTTCAAGGCTATTTCAGCAATTGTATCAGATAGAAATTTAGCCATCAGCTACAAATAAGACAGGCAGACACTGCAGACCTAGAATAAAAGAATTATAGTGTTCTGTACCACTTTTCACCAGCCTAATCTGGGCAGGACCCAGAGAAAAATGTACAGATGTTTAGAACTGATCCATAGTCAAGAACATAGGAAATACCCAGAACATATATATATACATAACTATATATATACACACACACACTATATATATATATATATATATATATACATATACATATATATATATAAAGTGTGTATATACACGTACATATATATCACATATACATGTATATACATATATATACACACACACTTTTCTCCCACAGCTCAGACCTCAACACTCCTGGAGCTTGAAATAGGCCATTGATGGGGCAATTAGGGCTTCAATGGGGCAGTTAGGTCATTAGAAGTGAGTATTCTAGATACGCATATTTTTCATAGAATTTACTATATTTTGGTGTCTTATGGATCCCCCATCCCTGCCTACATAACCCATTACTTTGCATTTAAGGCAGAAAACTTGACTATCTGTGGGAAAGAAGGCAGATGGTAGAGAAGATGCCTAGTTGTAAAATAAAAGATTGAAAGGACAAAGAATAATGGAAGAACTTCTATTTTTGACAGCTATACATCTTAAATGCATAGAAAACTTAAAATTTGGAAGGCAGCACACTCCCAAACACTTCACAGTTGCTGTCATTGGGCATTTTGTGTCAGAAATGTGATTCTGACTGACATTTGTGGGAGTAGCATTCACAGGAAAGATTGCACTGAAAAGTAGCTTTGATTTGGCATGTCTATATTGTACCATAAAGCATACTATAGATATTCCCAAGCCAGTTTATCATCTGGCTTCAGGACAAAGTAGTTCCTTTAATAATAAGCCACACTGAGGAGCAGAGTTAATTTACTTGGTGTCCTGTGCTAAGAAAATGTAAATCTTCTGCCTCCAGGACCTGAGATAAGATGGTAGTGTCAGGGTGCTTTTGCTTGAAGTGGATTTGGGCAACAGACCAAGGTGTAGTATTGCACTGGAGAGTGTGGACATATCCTCAGCTGGTGATGCTTCAGAGAATTAGAGGTTTATCTGCATCACTTCTTCCATGTCTTATCTTCCAATTTCTTCTTTCAACATAAGGAGGACCTTTGGTCTCTGGGTGGTTTTACTTAAGTTTGAACCAACTCAAACACCTTGGGTTCAAAAGTTTAATTTCAATACTACTGGTTCCACATTCTGTTAGGATAAAGTTGGCGTAGCAGGCTTAGAAAGAATCATTTCCAATAAAAGAAAATTATATAAAAAGGGAAAGAGAAAGAATTTTGCAGAATTATAAACAAATGTTGAGATGAGCAGAATAAGAGAAAAAGTTAATAGAAAAAATAATACAATAAATACATTCCATGTAGCCAATGCAAGGGGCAATGCAAAGGGCAAACTGGCTTTAAGGTCAGGCTATTGCATGTTGTTTTTTTGTTTGTTTGTTTTGCTTTTTCTTTTATTTTTTGAGCTTGAAGTGTGTGGCAATGCGGGGAATAAATAAATAAATAATCAAGAAGGCTAACAGCCTTACAACTCTCAGCAAATAGTTTTAGAGTGTCACAAAAATCTCTGTCATTCTTTCTTTGATTTCTAACTGCCTCTTAGAAACTTTATTCCCACACTGGTGGTGGGGTGGGAGGCCATGACTTACATGCTCTGTGTTGGACTCTGGCCAGCAGTATTGAAACAGCCCATACTCTTTGCCAGATCTGCTGAGAACCTATGATGACATTTTTTGAAGGGCAAGATGTCTCTTAGAGTTCAGGGAATGGGTGGATTATCTGTCACTATAAGTGTTTATGTAATCTAAATAATCACTTGGCTTCAGTTTGCAGTCTGAGTTGAGGTGCTGGTTCATTGCTCTGATCTCTGAACCAGTAAGTCCATCTTAAGAGCTTGGGACATGCCACGTCTCTGTCCATGCTTTCACAATTAGTTTCTGAATTGCAGGGAAGCTCTTAAAAATAAAAACATTTAGATGCTTTGTAGTCCTCTGTACAATAAAATGAACTGAACCTCCATGACCTCCTGGGTCTTATAAAGACCCTTGAAGTAGGGTAAGCCTGAGGGGTGGGTTAGCTGGGCATCTGCCCGGCATGCTTAAGATTAGAGTGCATGACTGAAATTCTAGGTTAATGTTTATCCCCAATCAATTAGCGTTTTGGAAAGGCATGAAATTCTGGCTTGCCCTGGGCACTCTTTGACTAAAGGCCAGCCATGGATGGAAGCCCCAGAAGGTTGCAGCTCTTGGCTCTGTGGGAGGCCCAGCTACATAGTGGCAAACAAGCTTTCCTCCAAAGACCCTCAGTGTTCCATTGAAAAGAATTTTTCATCCTACACCTGTGGTCATGAAAGAGGGTTGACAGATGGGCTGTTGTAATGGGCTATTGTGTAAATAGCATGCATTTAACAGAAATGCTGAGGGTGTGTATTTACAGGGTACTTACACAGATTTTCTTTGTAGATGAGGAAGGCTCCAGAAGAGCCACTGCAGGCCTGCTGCATTAATTCCCTATGCAGAGCAAAGATTTTTCTTTTTCTTCATTAGCTTTTGTTGGAAAGTAAATATAGCAATTCAGAGAGGGAGGGGAGGGGATGGGATGCTTTGAAATAACATTTGGCCTGGCTACTAATGGTCACCTTTTAATAGCCTGGCCTCTCAAACCTCATACTTGCAATGACATTTGTATCTATGTACAATGGTGGGTACAATTTTGTGTGATTTTACCTCATCCCTCTCCTCCTTACAGCCCTGTCCTGAATATTCAGGGTTATAGCAGACAGTGGAATCAGGAGCAACAGACTGGAGAGGGCTGTCAAGTGTGTATTGATAGGATGGAAGGAAAGGTGAAGTAATGTGTGGAGGAGAGCCAAAAAAACTGGCTGCAGAAGATTCATAGAATCCTGAAGGTTGGGTAGGAAATCTGAGAAACAACAATGTAAACTTCAAATAAAAGGGGAGAGGAAAGAAAATGCATCATTTCAACAAAGTAGTGTGGAGCCAACAAGAAGAAAATCCCAGTAAAAATGGGCAGAATGACCAAAGGGCAGAAATAGTGACAAGCTGGAGTTACAGGAGAAGAACTGGAAAGGTCAGTCTGAAGGACAGTAATAAGAAAGCCAGAGAGGTGATGAGCACTGGCCCGTGGGTGACCCAAAAGGCAGGTGGGGACAACTGGCCATCACTGCAGTGGTGTGTCAGCTGGCAGGGCTGGAAGCTGGCAGTATAGCACTAACAAGGAGATGAGCAGCACATGGTTTCACTGGCAGAGGATAGCTGTTCCCATGGGACTTCAACAGTTTTGATATATATAGAAGCAGGTCTGGCTCTCAGGCACAAGGCCAGCAAGTAAGAAAAGAGTCAGTACACATGTCCATGTTAGTACTCCCCTCTAATGGGACCCAGCCTCTGTGAAAGCTCACGCTCTCAGGTCTGCATAGAGCGACTCCTGATTGCCATCAAGCAAGTTCAGAGTGGGGCCGCCACAGATAAAATTGTCCCTCATATTTTCTCCAAATCCTGCAATAAGCCCACATTTCAGTTTACAGCTCAGGATGATATACTCTGGCTGACAGTATAGAACAATCACAGCCAGCCAGACAGCACCGTGACAGTCCACAGGGCTATTTTTGGAGGATGAGAAAGTTTGCTGGAATCACTACCAAATACCAATGGGTTCAGCCAGCAGTGAAAGTTAGTGCCATTCACCTCAGGTGCATCAGCTTTTCCAAGCTTTCACTGCTGGTGTTTTGCACAGCAAAGGGTTGGCTCTGTGTGAAACTTTCAGAGGGAGTGTTAATGCCTTCCTTGTGCAGTTGACCATGCTGACTGCTGACCAGCCCTGTTAACTGGGAAGATGGTAGAAATCATTATTCTTTCAGTGGTTCCCACTTTCCTTCCCTAAAAGTAGAAACTGTAAGAACTGGTGGAGCAGTGGACTGGTTTTGAGTGGATAAGGGACGAGTCAGTTCCTGAAACTGTCATCAAATTGGTGTGGGATCAGAATATCCAGGTCCTGTGGAAGAAGATGGGCCTAAGGAAGAGGTCAGTTTTTCCTGGTATATCAAGGCTGGATCTAAGACAATCTTCTTGGGTTATCTTCTTTCAGTTCCATTGCAGCTCCCAAATGAAGGATGAGTGTACCCACTAAAGACAGTTGTGTTTTGGCACAATTTGACTCACAAATGTAGTGAGCAATTTGTGCCTTCCAAGCACACAAAAAAAGATATATAACTAATTTTGTTGTTGCTTTTTCTTTCTTGATTCCAGTCAATTGTTAATAATCATGTTGTCATTTTTTAAAGAGTTGGCACCAAAACTTCATTCATTCCACTTAGAAAGAACCACCACCAACCTATTACAAAACCTGTCATTATCTCACAAAGTCATATTCTTGACATCTGTTAAGTAAAGGTTTATTTTACACTTCAAAAGTCAATCTGCACAGCTGACTAAACTTCTTCAGCACCATAGTCTGCTCCTGTGAAATATTTGGGAAAATAAAATTTGGTTTAAGAAAAATATTTGTTTTAGTTGGAAAATGAGTTGCCTTTTTCTGTGTATAAGAAAACGTGACTTTCTGTCCTTAAAAATTGAAGTAGGGGGTGGAAGAAAAAAGATGAAGCACTTCCTATTTAGTGTATCTGTTTTTCTCAGTATCAGAAAATGACAGCTGAATCAGTTTTCTGTACATTTCATTTCAAGCTCTGCATTTTTCATTTTTTAGCTATAACATACTGGAAGGTTGACAGGGGTCAACTAAGCTCCTGGAGAGTTTGCAAAGAAAGTTTTAGAAACTATTTGATTCAGCGTATCTGTGATTTGCTACTGACTCTATGTCACATGACAATTTTGGCTTGGCTCTCAGACTTGCTTACGCCATTAACCCAGGTGCAAGAATCTAATGTGTATAATTATAGGCCTTGGCAACGATGCTTAGAAACACAAAAGTGCTGGAAGAATCTTCCAGGTTTTCCAGCAGTTAATCCCACCCTATTTCCTTCTCTTTATCATTAGTTTTGGCTATGCTTGCATGGTATTTACATACACGGTCTTACAACCATTGCAAGCAATAGTAAAAGTGCTAATCTAGACAACTCAGACAATCTCAGAAAAAATCTCAGTAGCATGGTGGAAGATGTGTGCAAGTCTTTTCTGCTCTGAGTTTTACCCTTTTGACAGCCTTGTCCACATTGTGCCATTCTTAGAGGGAAATATATATATATAGTTGATTGAATGAAAACAAACAAACAAAAAACACCCATAAACATATTACTTGAGATTGTTTTATCAGAATAATTTATCAAATAGAAAACTCAATTTCTCTGAGATCGGTAATGTTCTTTTTAGTTTTATCCTTCTCCCGCACAGTAAACAATAATTCACGTTCTCCAGGAACTCAGGAGATCAGGAGTGTGGAAATTTCAGATATCTCTCATCTGTGCAGAATCATTCTCTGTGGTCACTCGTCACAAGCCTATACTCAGGAAAGGAATCAATTTACCAGTCAGTGGCCAGCAGTCAGAGCAGATACATTTCTGATGATCAGTCAGATAAGACAAGGATATAGAAAATTCAATTAATAAGCGGTTATCTTTACTTTAATACAAAGAAATTTTGATTGCTTCTGGCCAGGTAGTCTTGGACTTTATCATGTGCCTTCAGGTCAGTTTTGTGTCAACTGTGTTGATATCTGAATTGGAGCTTAGAAAAGTACATTTGGTCTGGCACAACTGAACACAACCAATCTGTGGAGTTAAGCTCTGAAAATAATGTTTTCTTGGGATTATGCAGGTGCAGTCAAAGGGAAAAGGACAGGGGAGTCCTTTGTTACAGAAAGCAGGAATCATACTTTATATATAGTGCTAGACTTGCAAGGTGAATTCCAAAGGGATGATTTTGAATTTCTGGAAAAGAAATGATCAAGATATTTTTTTTCTTCAATCTCACTGTAAAAGACTGGGCCATAACCAGAAGGACTATTAGATGGGATTGGTCACTTCAGATGCACAAATTAACACTACAACTCCTTTGCTAACTGTCCCTTAAACCTGAAGGTTTTGTATATCTGTGACTTCAGGATTAGGCTTCATTTTACTTTAATTTAGCCATAAATAAAATAAAATAAAATAAAATAGAGGTGTCTAATCTGAGTGAATTGTTTAGCTTCCCCCTGTAGTCACTGGAGCAAAACAGGTATGTGTGCAAGGTGTCCTTTTTATGATAGCTGGAGTGACGTGCTCTCTGCAGCATGTATTTAATCACAGCCTATATAGAGTGAACCTAGACAAATTAGGCTAAGCATATAAGTGTAAGGCAACTAAAATTTGGTGAGATTAATACTCCTTGGATGTCTTAAATTTCCATCCTAGGTAGACTCCCAAAACATCTCGAGACATACCTCTGGCCTAAATCTTGTCCTAAATCACAAAGACTCTCCTAAAATGATCAGTGCATTCTAGAGCAAACCTAAGAGCTGATGTATCTCTAACAAAGCCAGAAAACAGGAATGCAGCAAGTGATGTACTTCATCAGTGGGTAGAACACCAGTCCAGGACAAATACTCAGCTCCTTCCCAGGTCTGGGTGGGTTTAAGCCTTCAACCTGTGTGTCCTGGAGTGTGTCTTTACCACCAGCCTGAGTGGAAAGGTGTGGACACCCTTGTTCTCCCATGCTGAGGCTCTTCTGCTTTGTATGGTTGAATTAACATTCACTGAGAGAGAAACTAAGTACAAATAACAGAGGTTGGGGTAAGAGAGTGTCTCGTTTAATAAAATGTTTTTTTATTGGACATTCTTGTGAGTGATTTAAACCCTGGGATTTAGAGTCATTGCTCTCTTTTCTATTTCATTGTTTAAATGGATCACATATAGTGGAAGAACTTCAGCACGCAGAAATGAGAACAATGCTTCCTAACATCCTTACATCTCTTCTTATAGACTAATACGGAGTTGGATGGAAGTTCAGATTCTTTATACAGAGAAGGGAATCAAATCCAGATCCCCATATTCTGTTCCAGTGCTTGGAAGCTCTGGAAGTAGGGGTGAGGGATAACAACTTTTCCTTCTCTAGTTGGGTTTCAAAAAAAGATCTGTCTCCACAGAAGAAAGGTAGCAATGGGAAAAACAGGTGTCCAGGCCCCAGAGATCAAGGAGGAAGGATGAGGAAGTCATGATTTTATTGTAATTTCTTACTATCCTGTTTAAGAAAATTCAGTTTGTTGTCTTAGGTCAAACTTCTTACAGGCTTATCTATCCCAATGCATTGCATATATAACAAGCCTGGATGGATAAATTAAAGACAAGATGCCACAGTGCTCTAAACTGCAATGCTCTCATTGACCTACAGTAGGATATAGTAGGATTACAGACCACCAGGAAAGCCTAGATAGTCACTTTCCCTCAATTTATTTTTAATTTGATTATATGGTCTAGGTTGTAGGACCCTAGAACCCACTACTGATTTTCAGACCTATTCTATGTGAACTTTGGTCATTTTGATTACATTTCATGTTACTATTCTTCTGTCCATTGCAGTTCACTTCTGGAATACAGATTGTTATTTCTGTTGCCTTTAAGAGGGTAAACTGTTTTGTAATTAATGATGAGAATTTTCTTTGTCTACTAGAATGGTATTATCACTGGTACATGGACTTTTCAGAAATCTAAGTGGTTTGGGTTTAATGCATCTTTTTATATACTGACCTATGTTATCATAATAAATGTAATGTATTTTTTAAATAAACACACTCATGTAGGCTATAGATCAGTGAGTTTTTCTCACATGGGAAGATTGATTTTCTGGAAGCCTAAGGCTTAAATATGACTACCTGCTTAGTTTAATTTGTAGTGAAGTGTTTACACTCTTACCACAACCATTTCACTTGTATAAGGGAGCCTCTTTGCAGTGATGGCTGCTTTATAGTATATGACAAAAGTTTGAAATAGGTTTAATATAAGTTAGAATCTACTTAATACAAAATGACCCACAGAATTTCCACAGGGGCAGAATATAGTCTTTCAGCAGTTGATGGAATAATTCCTCATGAAATGTTATCAACTGGGATACTGCAATTTCCAAAAGAGCATAATATATTAAATGTCAATCAACATGAGTTTATGAAAATAGTTCTTGTCAAACCAAGCAGATGTCTTTCTCTGATGGGATTACAAACTGGATTAATAAAGGTAAATAGCATTGATACAATATACATAGATTTATGTCAGGCATTCATCTGATTGCCCAGCAAACATTTTCTTTAAGGAACTGTAATGACTAAAAGTCAACACTGCACACATTGAGTTTATTAGAACTCGCTAACTGGTAGGTCTCAAAATGTAAACGGTCTTATAACTGAACAAATATGGCTTTTGTGAGTCTTGGAAGAGTGTAGAGGAGTTGGGCTGTTATATCTTTATATTTTGTATCTGCATGTCTGTGACTGGATTAATGGATCCAATTTTGGGGTTTGCCATCTTACAAAGACATTTGTTAACTGGTGAGGAGAAAGGGGTAATCTGGGGAAGAAATACAGGGATGGTTAAAAGACATGAAAATACTGCTTGTAAACTTAGGTTCAATCTGTTTAGTTTATCAAAAGAAAGGTTAAGAGATGACATAATCACAGTTTATAAGTATCTCCATGGAGAGAATATATTTGATAATTACGGGTTCTTCAGTCCAACAGACAAAGACATAACAAGATGAAGTAGATGGACACCGAATCTGAAAAAAAAGAAAAACAGATTTAGATGCAGTAGTTTTAAAAGGAAAATGATTAACCTCGGGAAGTATTTAACAAGGATAATGGTGGAATCTCTGTCTCTGACAATCTGTAACTCACAACAGGTTGTCTTTCAGACAGATTGGATTAGATTAACACAGTAGCTCCTCACAGTTTTATAATCTGAGAAATGTTTGGGTGATTTAACTATTTAGTCTGCTCATGTTTAAATGAACTTCTTCCATTTGTATTATTACCATTTTTTGCTGGCTCAAAAGTGGTAGCATGGACCAAAACCCCTTTCTCAGATGAGAATGTGTTTATATGCTGATGCACTTTGTGGGTTGCCATAAAATTTAAACTACTCCTTTAAGCAGTGCAAAATGAAATACAGTCTCTGGCAGCAGCAGGATGTACACAGCTGTAGCATGTGTGCCTGTCATGTCATACCCCTAGCAAGCATTCAGATCCTGGCATGCATTTTCTTAACATAAATAGTTTAGAGTACATGCTCATGCTCTGAGAGAGAAAAAAATTGCTCAGTCTACTGTAGCAACCCTGACCAATGGGGATTTAATGCCCTCTTTAGAGAAGCCATCTCAATGACACAAATCTACTGGCTTAGTCTATCATTTAACAGCTCTCAGAACCAGTTCAACAGCCTGGTCAAAATTTGAACTTCAAGCTACCCAAAGATAATACTGGACTACGTACTGTGTGGTGAGAGTAAGCAATCTAAGTATCTGAGAAGGATGGGAGTTAAGACATGCTCCTCTTCAGGCTACATTTCAATGCCTAAGGAAACCAGATTAGAGAGCCTCACTGTTCTCAGCTTCTCCTCTCTGCTAGAGTGGCTGTGAGCAGCTCTGACACAAGGAAGCACAGGGGGCCACATCCAGGCAACTGACAATGCTCATACCCACCTCCCTCCATCCACACAGCCTCACACCTGGATGCCTCCAACCTGTGCTTTGTTGGCTATGTTTTTGCCATTCCTAGCGCTGTTATGTGGTTAGAAGCAAAAATATGTTACTTTTTTTTTTTTTTTTTTTTTTTTTGAGATTATTCCTTACCTCTTGGCCATATTCTAATTTACATCACCGACTACATTTTCCCTCTGCATTCTTCCCTGCATTTCAGTTGGTTGCAGTATTTCTCCATATTTGGTTCCTAATAATACACAACTACCATAACATGTAACTGAGACAAAGAATGTAGAAGTTTCAAAGAAAGGGTTAGACATTATATGAATTATAAGGATAACTGTGGTTTCTCCAGGACATAAATCAACCCGCATTCTTCAGGCTATAAATCATGCACTAAATGTCTGGATCTTAAAGGAGAAACTTCCCTCACCAACATGTTGTTGTATAATTGCCTATTATGGGAGTTTTACGTCTTCCTCTGAAGCATCTGGTACCGGTACCATTAGTTTGAACTGGAACAGCAATTTCTGTGTGCCTTTGTGGTGCATTCCTGTGACAGTTCAGCAGCTGCTCAATTCCATCTCAGATAGGGTAGCCAGATGTCCCACTGTTTTAAGGTTGTCCCACTTTTCAGCATCCTATATGACTTCATTTACTTGCCTTAAGTAAGGCTAGCTAGCCTTGTATTTTCACATAGTTGTGCTGTCTAATGCTTCTCACATAGGGACATAAAAGCTACTCCCAATGTGATTGTGTTGCAGGAGGAAACTGGTCATAGTTAGGGAATTTTTAGAAGTCTGGTACTCAGGAAAACATAGAGAAAAAGGTGTTGCTGTTCAACTAATTTCATGTCCTGTTTTATGTCTTTTTTACTGCAAGAAGAGATACATGTTATAAATCCCAATCATGAGAACAGTGATAACTATAATTGATTGTGTATAATATTTTCCATTCTTGCACTTTATTTTCAATATTTCATAACTTTCTAAAGCATTCACTTAATTGTTTTTGAATAAGGGAAAGAACGTGAAAAAACAAACAAACAAACAAAAAAACCACAACTATCTTTTTCTTTATTATTAAGCAGTGCTGGTCACTGTTTTTAAACAACTCTGCCACTCAAATAACTATGGGTAAACAGCTGCAGATGAGATTGTTCTAGACATTTTGAAGTAGATTTTATTATTTTTTTTTTAAGCTTGGAACATGTAAATAACTCATACTGGAAATGCTGAACAGATTTCCCAGCAAATTTATTGTGACAAATGTGATAAGAAAAATTGAAGATACTATCAGTGATGTCTATCTGGGATGTCCTAGGATGAATGAAATGACTTAAGGAGTCTTCAGGGGGCAGAAAGTGCTGAAAAGTTCAACCAAAGGGACTAAGGCCTTCAGAACCAATGCATGAGACACCAACTCACAAATTACTTAACTATTTCTAGACACAAACAAGACATAAAGGACATAAATTGGGGCTCTACAAACAAGACGTCTACTCCTGAACTAACTGTCCCAAGCTTTCTTTACTGTCAGAAGTGATGTAATCAATACTGCCATTGGAATCAAAGGCACAATCTATTCTAATAGGGACATGCAAAAGAGGTTTTGTGAATTACTTTTGTGTGAATATCTGCCTTTGCTGGCTAAAGGGAGTTTGGAGTGATGAGTCTAGGTATAGTTGTCTAATGATTGAAGCTTAGAGACCTGCTCCAAAGCATACTAATTTGGATCCACATTTCGTCCATCTTCTTCCTGTTAAGATCACAAGTATAATATCCATACAGAGTCCATAAGGTGTCCTGCATATGTTTTAGCTGTAATCTCTTATGACACACACATTAAAATGTTTAATCCAAGTATGGAGTACCTTAAGTTTGGGATAGTCAATACAGCTGCAAAAATAATTTAGTCTTCATTTCCATTTTCACTTAGATGAGGTGCTCTTCAGTTAGGATGCTGATGAAGCAACTTCCAAGGCACTCCCACATTTCCCTTGAGAGATGAAAGGGTTCTTTGGCAACTGCCACAACTAACTGAAAAAAAAATCTTCCAGAGTATCTCTGTCCAATGGGATATATTCTCAGGCACATGGTGGTGAAGACAGAAATAAAGGTATAGCAACATGGTAAGGTTTAGTAGATTGACATCCCCCTAGTATGTTCACTGCACTGTCTTCCTCACTTAGTCTTCGTCTTGTCTTTACCTCCCTCCTTTTTACTTCCTCCTTCTGTGTCCTCTTTTGTAAACTATTCTATCTCTCACAATTAACACAGAGAAAGGCTTTGCAAACCCACTCAAAATCACCACACTGAAGTGGAACTTACATACCTGTGCCTCTTTTCCCTATCTTTTGCCTTATTTATCAGCTAAAGGCCTTACATACAGTGGACATTACCTTTCAAACATGTGAGTTTTGAAGTCATTGTAAGATGATGATTTCAAGGTCAAGCTTGCTCATTCACCTTACCACTGGGGCAGTGGAAGAAAATGCTTCTATGTCTGGTAGTATCAGTTTATTCTATTTCTGCCTCTCTGTTTAAAAATAGCCTGGCAAGAAAACCTGCAGGTCACTTGCCTGATCCAGTTCACTGTGCTACTCTAGTCCAGGTCATGGAGAACTATTCCAGCCATGCTGAGGGTGTGCAGCAGATACAGGCTGGTTAAGTCAGCACTGCCTCAGACAGAAATGTCAAAAATGACCCGAAAAAGAGAGTAGGCAGTAAGGTAAGAAAATATGCTGATGATACAAAGTTATTCAGACTTGCAGGACAAGGGCAGACTGTAAAGTATTACAAAGACTGAATGACTGGGCAATAAAATGATAGATGAAATGCAATGTAGATATATGTAAAGTGATGCACATGAGGGAAAACAGTCCCATCTCCACTTATAAAATGGTCTCTGAGGTATATTAGAATTTGAGAAGGTCCAGAAAAGGTCATCAAAGATGACAATCCTATTTTGATCCTCTTTTTTTTTTTTTTTTTTTTTTTCTTAATGCTTTCTGCACAAACAGCAACTGCATAGTCTGGAGCTTCTAAGTCAGAAGAGAAACTTAGGGAGGATTTCATAGAGCTCCGTATAATTATGAGTGATGAGATGACTGACATCTCACTTTCTTTGCCAAAAACAAGAAACGGAACTGTCATGTGCATGCATAAGGGCCATGTTCTGAATAAATTTCAAAGGGTGGTTCTCCATGTGGCAGGGGCTGGACTTATGGGACAGCTTGCCAGAGGGTCTACTGCATAAAATTAGCATGATATCAATTGGAGTCTGGACAAACACTTGAAAGAGTCACCCTCTGGATATTGCTAAATAGACAAATCTAATCAAAACAAAGAATCCTTGAAATGAAAATAGTTTGAGTCTGAATATGCAAAGCATTATGTATGTATGCTTGTTCTTCCTAGGATTTTTACTTGTGGATACTGATAGACACAAGATAGTCAGCTAGGTGGACCATTGGCCTAAACCAGAACAGCAGTTTTTTAATTCTTTTAACCACGGCCTTGTGAGTAGGAATTTTCCCTTTTGTGGTGTTTTTCTGTAGTCACTGTGATAGTTGTACAAATACAGAGTCAAAAGATAGTCATTATCCGCAAAATCTTATCTTTATGGCAAGATATAACCTGTATAGGGGTAGATGGGAAGAAATCTAACCAAGCAACTAGTTCAGCAAGTTTTTCAATACTTTGCCTTTAGCACATATGAATGTGTGAATAGGAGCCAGAAAACAATCAGGTGTTTGAGTGTATCTGTAGGTGCATTTTGTTAGGAAGTTCTTCACGAGTTTAGCACTTCTAAGTTCTTTACTTTGTTCTTAAACATCCCTATAATGAATTTCATAGTTCCAGAAATTTGTTGGTAAGTTTGGGAATACACTGAGATGAAGAAACACTATAAATAAAAGCAAATGTGATTTCTTTCGGGAAATATACTGCGTCCGATCAGGCAGTAAGACCGTTCCTACATTACTCTCAGAAACACTATATTTTGGCACAAATAAACTATGGAAATGATTAAAAAACAATGATGCTAGACTAAAAGATTTCTAATTAGATCAATGAATATGAATATGATGTGGTATGTGCCAGTTTATATATAATTTTGTAAGATGTATAAGGAATGCAAAAATGTATGCTTATGCTAGTATCCCTATACAAATGTTTGTGTGAGATTATCTGTTTGCATATATTTAGATATTATTTTTACACTCACAAAGAATGTACATTTGTGAGCACTCATGTCTTTCTACATATGGCTGAGCTATTCCATTTTCTTTCCTTTCTCTAAAATTTAATTTACCTTCTGCTTCCCTCATATACATTTCTTAAAGCAAAACCCTTTTCTGTTTTACAAGGCTGATAGGATTTTCTTTCCAGGATATTTCAGTAAAAATTATCGTCCAAGTCATTCCATGCAGTTTAAAACCCCCAATATCAAAATAAATGTGAAAGAAACTGAATGAGGAAGGAAAACAGTGCTGCAACTTTTGTTCTCTGATCAGCATTTTTTCTGTTCAAGACTTCCTGAGTGGTAAAATAGCTCAGCCACCCATGAAGTCAAGTCAGAGGGCAGAAAATTTTTATATTACTCAGATTTCCTCAAGGGGATGACCACACTGTGACCTCTTTGCTTTCTGTAAAGCTCTGTGACTCAGAGACGTTATGATGCTTCTATTTTAAAGTTTCTCCAGTGAACATTCAGGCTTTCCTCTGTGACACTTTTCAACTCAAGGTGGGTAAAAGCATCTTGCCAGATTCAGTAACCTAAGGTCATCCTTGGACTCTAAATATTAACATTTGATTAGCTGTAATAGTCTATTTTTTTGTCCAAACCGTTCTTTACTTATGTAACTTGACTCACTTGAGTAGCCCCACTCATTTCAAGCTCTGAAGTAAATGAGTGACTGTCTACTTAAAGAGCCATCCCATCTGTTTTTTTCTAGTACAAGCCTTGTAAGCCTTTTTTAATTAATCTGGAAAAAAAATCCTTTATGGCTTGTAAAATAGCAACATGTTCCTGTTTAAAAAGAGAGAGAGAGAGATTGAGAGAGAAAGAGAGAGAAGAAAGATATCTGCATGGTTAGGATATAGACTGCAGATATATTAAAAAAGGGAAGAAACACAATAAAGTAGGTGAGCAAATCATTGATGTTAAATTTATCCACATTTCCAGGACTGAAGATTAAAGCCTTCCAGTATTAAAATAATACATAAACAAATGTAAATGTGAATTTCAAGTTGAGGTTTCATTGTGACAAGTGCTGTAAGCTAAAATGAACAATTTTTTTCAGTACTGTCCTGATGTACTTCATTCTGTTGCCTTCTATTTTCACGGGTTTGTTACTTAACAAACACAGTTATACACATCAAAGAGAACATTTGGAAATATACAGCAGATTTTTCATATAATCATATGTATCTAAACTGTGGGTAGCAGAAGAAGCAGTTCTCACAATTTAAGAAGTGGGGCAATTAATACAGGTTTTTCAGCCTGATGCCATATATAAAAGTGATGACAGAGTTGTTTACAAGGAAATGGAAGTACATAACATACATGGTATATGAATAAATTGAGAGAATATTTGATCCATCAGCTCTTTATGACACTTCTCCCCTATTTGCTTGGTGCGGGAACCTGGTAAGGAAAACAAGAAACACTTGATATATATACCAAAACAAGTGAGAGAGGATGCCTAAAAGTATTGGTCAAGTGGGAGACAAATAGTATCACATCCTCTTTTTCCTGCTCTCCAAGGAGGACAAAGCAGGCAGGGAGTCAGGATGGGGCCATATATGTGATTCACAGGTCCTGTCTTAAGCTCTTGTACAGATTGCAAATGCATTCTCTCCTGTCTTTCCTGCAGGCTTCATTTCTGGGCTCTGTGAAAAAAGTGGTGCACACATAGAAGGAGGCAACAGTGTGAATACAATTAAAGCAGAAGAAGACAATTCACCATCTCATAACTGAAAATGTGTGATCTCTCCATATTATCCTCACTTACTTACCGTGGTATATAAGAGATAACATTTCCTAAGACACTTTTTGGGTTTTAAATAAAAATCAAGGGAAATCTAGAACATGACATCTAAGTGGTATTGAACATGCTCAAAGCACAGGTAAGCACAGAGATTTGAGAGTAGCTATTTAATACTAGTGGTAAACTCATCCTATATAATCTAAAAGTTAGAGCAATGTGTAGAGACAGCCACTGCAAATATATGCAGCTCAGTGTATGCAGAACACCAGTGCAGAGCTGGCACGTATGTCACAGGGCCTCGGAGAGATCCACAGATTTCTGGAGGGGCCTTGGGAGGCCTCATGGGACACCTGGTGTTTCTAACACCACCCTATGAATCTCACCGTGTTCATCTGGAAAAAGCTGTTCATCCAGTCTCATTCCACTGCCAATCATCTGTCCCAGGCAACTTGGTGTAGAACTTTTCTCTTTCTATAGAAAGAGTCTAGATGACTAAATGGAGTGGGCCCTGATATTTTACATAGCTAAAAGTAGGGATTGTCACTCCCTCTACTAGAATATTATCCCAAAAGTGTTGCCAAATCCACACAATACTTTGTATGGATTTGTATGATACAGCTCAGCCATCAGTCATCCCACTGGATTATGATACCACTAGTGTCACTGCCTAAACAGAAAAAGAGCAGTGACAAACTTCAGTGATCACTGTAGATCTCACAGATGATCTAAGGACATCAAAAGGGGAGAAGATCCAGTCCTGACACCATCTTTCTGGGGTCTCCCAGAAATAGTTAAAGCCAGCTTTCTAAAGTTAAGTATCAAAATTGATTGATTATTTAGTTACTTCAAGCAGTCATGGATTTTCAGGTTTAATCAAATGCAGTCATGCCTCAGTTTATTGCCAATCAATGTGGCTAAAAATACCTGGGGACTCAAGAAAGAGAGGACAACATTTTTCAGAATGATATTATGATTAAAAGTATTGCTAATGTCTTGTATAAACCGAAGTTTACAAGAAAAGAGCATGTTTTCCAGACAGCTTTGATGGTAGAGCAGCGAAGGAAAATGCTACTCAACATTTCCTGATAGGAGAATCTGCTGAATTCTATTTTATCTATGACTGATTGAATTATCCATTGCAAATAGTGTTTGTTGCTAATTTGGCCGTTTTGCTGTTCATGAATCATTCTGGAAACAATCCTGATTTCTACAAGCACATTTGTTCTTTGTAAGTATTCACTGAACAGTTTTATGTGAACAGATTTCAGCCTATTTTTTGTTCTCAAATTGTTAGTGTCATCTATTCACCATTTGAAGTGTTTGACTGGTCAACCAAATCACATCGCATTGTCTGCACTCCCTGATTGGGTAACTGAAACTTATAAATACAAGTATAATGAATAGCAAATGATGAATAGCCAATAGGGTATAACAAATATTGGATCATCTGAAATTTCATACGAGAGATACATAATTCATGTAACTTTTAGGACTCAAACATTTCCCTGAATACCTGGCAGCTTCTAGAAGATCCTGGAACTATGAGGAATGTATGTCAGAACAATCAGCAACTATACTCTCCATTTTATTAACATAGCATTCAAGAATTAGGATTTCTTTTTGTCATGAAATGTTGATCATCCTGGCAAGAGTGTATTTATCTGCATGTATGGATGTGATTCATTATTATTTTCTACTGATATTCAAAACATATTGGTAAAGTATATATGTATGAACCTAGCACATGATGTTTTTCAATCAATAACAGGGCAAGACTTCTTTGTGTATACTGAAATGAGAAAGAGGAAATGATCAGAGGCAAGGAATGTATTTTAAATTGACATCTGATGAGGTAGGCAAAAACAGTTCCAGACTGCAGCAGCTTCATGGAAGAAGATTTTCATCTAGCAAACTTTTTTACTTTTTTTTTTTCTTTTTTTTCCTAATTTCTTGTTTTCTTTTGATTCCTTGCATTTTGTTTTTAATCAAAATATTAAAAATGTCTCAATTGATGTTCATTTCTTCTTTATGGTTTTAGATGTGAAGCTGTCACATATTTAGAAATACACCCTTGCACAGTGTGATTTAATAACTAACTGACTTTTAATGCTACAGCTGTTTGTTACGAAGGAGAAAAGTTACAAAGACGTGAGAGTATTTATCTAACAATCCATCATGGTTTCAATCCAGAGTGTCAATGTGTTTGACCCAGTGGCCAGAAGGATTTTTTGGCTGGTCCAGATGCTGAAGTTAGGGGTTGCCCCACCACCTCTGCTGCATCCCTCTCTGTCATTGCCTCTAACTTCCCCATACACATATATTTTGTCAAGGTAGGGATCTGTTGGACAAGAGAGCAGACTGGGCAAACAGAGGAGGGAAATTGGGTTTGTAAGCCCTTTGAGTTGATCTGGGGATCAGCCACCCAGACCTGCAGGGAGCAGGTCTGTATATAATAATCTATAATAATGGGAACAGTCATCAAAAAGTAGTCAGGTTATCTTGTCATTGGTATTTGAGAAAGCCAAGAAACAATTTTATAGGAGAGGTAGAATTAACATTTATTAATATCCAGAATAAGGACAACAGCATGCCCTCTCCCCTCCCTCCCTATTTTCCCCCTCCCCCCCCAAAAATAAAATAAAATAAAATAAAATAAAAAATTCCAGTGAAATAAGACATCCCAGGTCTAGCTTACAAATATAACAGATATGGGAATAGGCTGCGGCACATTAAGTGATTGCTTGGACCAGTACACATCTAGGAAGCTTTGCAGGAGAAGATATTGGAAAGGAAAACTGACGAATCAAGCAGACTCATTATCCTCTTCTGAGCTTTCCAGGAGGTGAGTGGAAGCATCTCTAAGCTGAATATACCTGGATGTTAGATATATCCTGTAGGTATCACCAAAATTGGAGTCTGCTATATCCAGCCCTCATCCAGTATTTGGATTCTCATTAGCCTTTGGTCAGATCGAACCTTGTGCAGGAATAAAAATATTTTCTGTAATTACGTTAAAAGGAGGAATGAAGCCTAACCAAAGATACAAGTATGATGAAAATTTTCTTATACATAAGTATGAAGTACAAGACTGTTGTCATTATCTGTTGATCAGTTTAAGAGTATCAGACAAATGCATGGTGTAAGATCAAAGCTGTAAGGATGTAAACCCTTCTGGTGCAAGAATTTATCCAAACGCCAGTAGCCTTGATTTCTATTACAAGGAACAAAGGAAGGAAAACTTCTATATTCTATATTTTTCTATACTCTTTGGTGCATCCTCCTTGTTTTAAAAAGCTACACACAACATGCTCTTTGCTGGAGCTCACTAGCTATAAATAGCCACTCTTCCACAGAGAAATCCCTAGCCTATCTTTCTACCTAGTTTCAAGACAAAGCAATGTTTTCTCCATTTTCTTTGGCTATGTCTATGACTAACTCACTCTGATGGCTTTTTATATTCACTTCCTCTTCTGAAACACCTATCCATAGCTTGCCACATCAGCCTTTTATCCCTGCTAGTCAACCTCTCAAACCACAGGTAGCAGTTTTTATCAAGTTTTGCCATATTACCCACTGCTTCAGACAATGGCTTCTGCTGTTTCTGGGGTTCTCACTAAATGAAATTGTTTATTTTCTCCTTTTCTTAAGGCTGAAGAGTGGCTGTTTAGCATGACCATTGCTTAAACCAGTTCAATAATTGTCTGGGGACCAAAGCATCACTTGAGAGCAGTCACTCATTTTTTCCAGCATAACAATATTATTATTTCCTGGACTTGCCATATGGGATACATAGGAGTGGGACACATAGCCAATTAACTGAGACAAAGGTTTAACTTAAAGCAATAATGATAGTGCATTTAGTGCACTTTGGAGCCATGGTTATCATTACTGAATTATAAATATTAATAACAGTTAAACACATTGTCAATGGTGCAGCTATTAAACATCTGCTACCTCTGTTACATGGTGCTTTTTAGCCAGAGTGAAACCTCTATTTTGGGGCATATGCAAGTGCTGCAGTCTCTGTAATGGCATTTTGACCTCAGTGTGGCTAATATAGCACATATACTTTTCAGGAGCATCTGTTTTTCAAGAATATTGATAAGGATTGGTGTTACCAGTGAATGTAGAAACAGAAGACAGGAAACAGAAACAGAAGTCTTGCACCACAGACCAAGGGCTTCAGGCATGAAGGCTATGCCTTCATAATTTGGTCACAGAACACCCTCATAGGTGCTCTACAGTAACATAGTGATTGCCTCCTCCTCACTGATATGCTGTGGTACTAGGCAGAAATCATATCTGTGCCTTGATTTGGCTAACAAATGAGTTCCTTTCAAGAAAACAATGATTATCTAATAAATAACAAATAACATGGTGGAAGGTGCTCAGGTCTTCTCTCAAGATCTGATTTTCTTGGTATCAAACACAACGTTCTGAGCAAGTGTTTTCAAATACAAATTATTCTTAGAGGGCTCATTTATTTTCAGTTAAATCTTTTACTCAGAAATCAAGACCAAAAATATATATTTTAATGTCTAAGCACATACATGAACTAGTCACTGCACATAATTCTTAGGAGACCTAACAGAAAGAAAGAAACTTTACTCTAGCAGTTTTTATTTTTTTAAGAATTTCATTTGGTGCTTTTATCACAGGTAAATGTACCTTGACAGAATGCCAGAGAAAGAAAGAAAATAATGTCATCTGCCAGATCTTTTCCCCAGAATTACTTTGTTCCAAATCTATGGCCCAGTGGGGAAGAAGTGATTAGCTCCCAAGGTCATTTAAGCATCAAACTGTATTTCTGGTAAGAAAAAGCCGTCTCAGAAGGAACAACCAATGACACCATTATTCTCAAAGCAGGTGTAATCAGAATTTTGTAAAATCAAAAAGACAGCAAGCCATAGAATAAAGGAGGAGGAAAGAAAATAGTAAAAAGCCCAGCATGTTAATATCTGCATTTCTTCTAATTTCATAGGAGAGAAAGAACAAAACCAGCTCTAGTCTACAGGCAAGACATTATGTGAACAGATAATGCATTGCACTGGTTTCAAAACTAGAGAGAGCACTAAAGACAAACAAAGATCTCCATCTCTTCTGTTGATTTTTTTAAAAAAAAAAAAAAAAAAAAAAAGAGGTGGCTTGGTCTAAAAGGGAGGAGCTATTTTATAGCAAATTCTTAAAATCAACATATGAAGATCCAGCAAGAAAAAATGTAAGGCTAGGAAAAGTTAGCTAGAAATAAAATTAATTTTTAATGTGCAGTGGAAATAGCTACTGTAATGTCTGCTAACTATCAAAATTCAAAATCGTTAGTAAAAAATAAAGTGACCATGCAATGTTTTTATACTAAGGAATTACAGAAAGTTTTGTTGCTTTGAATTTAAACTCAGACTTGTTTTGGATTCAGCTTTGAATGTCACTCTAACTCAATTCTGCTATAAGCATTACTTCTTTAGTGTATCTCCAAGGACTTCAGGAGGTAAAAATATTTATACATCTCTAATATTTTAGTTCTTGATTTAAATCAAAATCTTATATGGTTAGTTCCCATGCATATTAAACAAAAAGAAGACTAGAATGCAATATGCAATATTCATTCAGAGTGTAATTGAATCAAAGGTTTTAACCATACAGATGAATTTAACCACTATAGGATTATGGATAAAGCATATTTAGCAGAAGCAATAAAATGGCAATTTAGCATATTGAAGGGCAACTAGCAATTTGACATAAATAAAATAGAGACAAAAGCAGACCCCAGCAGAAGCAGAAAGTGGAAATTGTTAAATAAATTCTCTAGTTAAAAAAGACTATCCTTATGCAATGACACTACACATTACCAGCTTAGCGCTCAGTAGAAGGTGTCACAGTGTAAACACCTGGTTTAAAAACAACATTGTATACTTTGGAAAACAATTGGATTAGTGCTTACTGACGTTACAGAAAAGTGATGGAGGGTGGTGAGAGTGGATACGATTCATAACAGGGGTAAGCATTCACCATACTTCAGTGGAGGTAGTTGCCATGGGAATATTAGCTTAGATCCTGAGTGTTTTCTGAGTATGTTTGATTACTTCTTGCAGGGATTTCTGTTTAGGACACAGGGGACTAAGATCACTTACTCTGCATGAATCTCTCTTTTTTTTTTCTTCAGTGAATTTCTAATAAATGTATAAATAAAATATATAAGTAATAAATACATAGTAATAAATACAACAAAAATGAGTGAAGAATTCTGTGTCCAATTTCTGAATCCATTCTTGGCATCCAAGCAAACTGAACCATTGTCCAACACCCACTATGCTTTACAGTTCACATTAGATATTTCTATGTACTATATTTTGTAGATGTTGGCATCTGAAAGCCAAAACACAGAAATGTTTTTGGCTAGAAAATAAGGACATGCCTCTGAATGCTGTGGGCTTGGAGAGCTTGTTGGCAGGAGAATGGTGAACCGCTCCCCCTGCTACACACCTGGGCATGGCTGGTGCACACTGCATGCTGCCCCTGCTTTGTCATGAGCTATAAGTTATTGCACTGTAGGTATCAAGTGGAAAGTTGACTAAAAAAAATAAAACATTATACTTTTCACTGTGCTAATAGGAAGCATTGTTCTGTGGTACTTGCTAAAGGATTTTGTGCCACTAAATTCAGTCTAAAACTAGCTTGGGGATAATCTGATAAAGTCAAATTCACTCAATTTATAAACATTTGCATGTTATTTATTCATATCGTTTACATGTGTTTGCCCTGATAACATGAGCCTATGAGAAACAGCTGTCAGCAGCCACCAGATTCTGCTTGTTCACTGCTTTTTGCTGGAAGCCAAAAACAACTGCCCAGGCCCCATGAATACATGCAGTTCATTTATCCCAATTAGAAACTAATTTCAGGCAAGTGCCACTAACCAAGAACAATGTGAGACAGAACAAGAGAAATGATCTACAGCACTGTAGAAAAAAAAAACAAAAACAAATAACAAATGAATATTTAGAGATCCTGTGGCCTGGAAAGCATCTTCTTTTTGCCAAGCTGTAGATAATGCGTCTTTCAGCTACTGAGGCTTCTATTATCTGTGCAGGCACATCAGGCTCAAATTTTGTCAGGGTGTTTGTTTCTGAGTTTGCAGAACTGATAAGAATCTTACATGAAAATGTTTTCCTCTCTAACTGCAGTCATCAATACTGCAGGAACAGCCCTCTTCACAACCTGATGGTGTGCTAATCATCTGCACTTGGCCAGCAAGTCAGAATGTTAAACAAACAAACAAACAAACAAACAAAAAACCTAGAAATTTCAGAACTTACTCAAGGTTTCATTCCAGTTTGGCCCGAGGTTTCATGAAGACTCTTCGTCACTTAATGGCTGCTGCTTACCTCTAAGCTAAGCCTGCTTCAGAGTTCTACCAAATGTGATTTCTGTTTAATATGGATCACGGTTTTGTATACATGGGTGTCTTAACTTACGCATTGAAAAGGCCAAGATCTTGAAGCAACTTATGCATACATGCAGAGTTAATGACCAAGCATTAATTCGATAGCTACCATCACTTTTATCAATGTGCAAATTTCAGTGTCAGGTCAGCAAGGATTCCACATGGTTTTCCCTTGGCTTCATTTTTATTTGTTTACAATTCTGCATGAAATGTTAGCAGCAGACATTTAGAACTATGGTACATCATGTGTAAACATATAAAAAGTTTTCATTTAACATAATTTTTAAAATACATATATACAGCCATTAATTGGTTTTAATTGAATTGCCTAATCTTTTCAAGGACACGTGTGTTATAATGAAATTATTTGTTACTTAATGTTTCATTGGAACACACACTGCTTTAGCAGAGAAGTTATTCATGGCATGAATTAGTTGAACAATACTTTTATTAGTGTTAAAATATGGAACAAAATGATATTGAAAGTATAATCAGAACCCTGATTTGTGTAATATTTGCCTTAGTCTCTAAATGGAACTGTTTTTTTTTTTTTGTTTTTTTTTTTTTTTTTTTTTTGTAAGCCATTTCACTATAGCATAAACAGGAGGTTCTAATCTAGAAAAGTTGTATAAACATAATCAATGTGAGTACAGCTCTCATTTATCTTTAAAATAACAGAAATGATGATATGCCATACTATGACACCATAAACTAACTATATATCCAAAAAAATATTAAACAAATTAAAATTGTATATTTTTCAGAGTACAAACAATTGTTTTGGAATTCTGTTTTGCAGAACATTTTTTATTCTTCTGATTTGAAATGCAATAAATAAATAAATAAATAAAAATCTCAAAACCAGCATTAAATTTTTTATTTTGTTTTATTTTATTTTATTTTTTTAATCTTGATTATGTCCAGTGCTAAAGTGCACAAGTTCTACTAGAAATAGTAATTATCTTAGGGAAAACATACAAAATGTGAATAAATTTCTGTCAGCTTTTCCATGCAAAAATTTGAGAAAAATAAAATTATAGCAGGAGAGGTAGCTACCACTAGACTATGAACAAAGGGAGATTAAACTGCAGACATTAAGTAAGTGTCCTACTTCACACTCACAGTTTGACTTTTCAATGCCACAGACTAAGTAGATGTTACAGATCATTGCACATGCTTTGTAAATGCTACCTGTGATGCCTAACAATTAGTTTTGAGGTTTAAATTTGCAAGAAGAGATAATTATGTACAATAAAATTTAGGAATCCTTGTTTGAAAATTATGGCATGAGTTACTAGTCACACGTTTTGCCCATATTCTTTGCCTCCATTCTTTCTTTGCTTCCTTTCTACCTTACTGTCTTGTTCCCATCTTCTCCAATCTTCTGTTCCTCCCTGCTTATTTTTTTCCTTTTTTCCCCCTTTTTCTAAACTTTTTTAAAAATTTATTTTATTTCTTATGGCAGGAGGCCTCACAGGCTGTTAGGGTAAGACAATTGGAAAGCAAAGTTAAACACTTCTGTCACTCTAAGTATGCAACTGTACATCAGTTTAATATAACATCTAAGAAATTAACTTGGTTATTTTATAATATACTTCATATTTTGGAAATGAGTACCTCACACATTCAGCGGGGCCACAATTGGATTGGTCCCTTTTGTACAAATGATTTATGTGATGTCTCTTTTGGGTTATATAAATCTTCACATAAAATGAATGGTGTATATTTTCAAAACAATTATGTAACTCACTACTGGCACAGAAATTGCAGATGGCCTATGTTAAACATTTTTTTTCTTTATTTTTCTTCTTCTTTTTTTCTCATGCATGAAGTTTATGTCAAAAATCTTCTTCAGCTGTGTCAGAGTTATACTCAGACAAAACTTTTGAGTTTTAGAGTGCCTTCTTATTATGAATGATATATTGTTTACATGTTTAGAGTTTTTATATTAAGGTGAGGATAAGAATATTTTATTATTTACTTGGCTGCTGTAAAAGAGTTGGAAGAAGAGAGAGGCAGAAATGGATGTTACAAGCTGCAGAACTACACCACCATGTTAGTCCCAGGGACAGGAATAAGCATTACATTTTATTAAAAGCATTTCCTTATCATCCCTCCAGTGTATTCTGGTCATCAAAGCCCTCTTCAGTAACTTAAGCCTTTTTGTTTTTTAATGCCATTGCCATTAAAAATAACAAAACATACTTTGATTTTCCTTGCCTAGATTTTGGAGGGGGAGATTCGTGTTCTATAAAATTGCACTAATGTCTTCATGAATTACCTTGTTTACACATCAAGATCACTCTGGAAAACCATTTGCTTTACTTAAAAAATGTGTAACATATGCAGTGCTGATTGTTGAGATACCATTGTTTTCTAAGTTCAATTTCAGATGCATTGTTACACGAATGAGCACTGTACTGCAAGTCTCTGCTCTCGTCACCGTAAGTTTATGAACATTTTGCAATGAGATTTCTGTTAACCCTAAGGCTGTCAAACAGCATTTAAGATGGAACAGCACCTGATCACCATTGATCATTTACCTACTTATAAAGAAGAAAAGAGAATATGCTAAGGAATGAAAAACAACAACTAAAATAATTAACAAATGATTCATTCCCACACAGAAAAAAATAAATGTCAACCAATCAGTTCTTTACAGCTGTGCATGTTTTAAACATAATATTTTTCAACAGCTATCCCCATCAGAACATGTTCTACAGATGTAAATCAGTGCCAGTGAATTAAATTTTGCTCAGGGCATTGTGTACAATTACAATATAGCCATTAATGCAAAGAAAATAAACATGGAAAAATGTTTTACATGACATTGGATCTGACTTATTAACTGATTCAGTATAAATGGATGTCAAGAAAATAACGACAGCCCCAGGACCTATCCAAAATAGCATTTTTTGAGAAAATATTTCACTAGCGGCTTAAAATATGTTATTCTTTCATTCTGTTGTCTGTACTTCCAAATGAGGGAACTATAGCTTCCGTTAAAAAAAGCAAAACAAAGAAAAAAGAGACATACCACGTCAAGTAAAATATTGCATGAAAGACAATTTCTACATCAGAAGGTCAGAGTAAAGACAATGATTAACTGAAGAGAATGTATGACCAAGGAAAAGCAAGACTTCTCTAAAACAGCAGTTGCTAAAGACAAGAAGCATGAAAAGCCCATTGCCATGGTGCCGGATGTGTTGTTGTTTCTTTCTGACCTCACCTTGTCCAGTCAAGATGACTAAAAGCCTTACTTTGTTATTTACTAGCTTTTAAGCATATGGTTTTTGACAGTCTTCATAATTCTTTAATAAGTTTCTTTTGTAGTGGAACTCACTCCTTAGAAACTCAGTTAAGGAATAGAATTGAATGTTTCATCTAGAGCAGATTCATTTTAATTCATTTAAATATGTAAAGACATTCTGTTTTGTTTTGTGGGTTTTTTTAAATACCCGTGGGCTTGTAGGCAGAGATGTATATAGCCTTATCTCCAAGCGAAAAGTCAGGTTTCAGTTCTCCGCAAACTTTTCCTTGTTCAAATTAGGGCATCTCAATGCAAGAGCTTGTTAAAGTTTCATGTTATAAGGGATGGGTCTGCCTTGGCAGATTAATTTACCAGCAGGAAAATCTACTTCTGTTTTTCTCAATGCCAAGTTTTAAAGCCTGCTTATATTGTGGGTGGTGTGATTCGAGAGGAAGCCGGGTAGCCACAGGCATGGGATCAGAGCTTCGTCCTTATGTACATGAGCGGCTGTGTGGGTGTGAGAGAAAAGCAGAAGCGAGGGATCTATCCTTACTCCTTGCACCCAAGCAGCTCTCCTCTACATCCCAGAGTGCAGCATGTGT
Source organism: Anas acuta (assembly GCF_963932015.1). Lineage (NCBI taxonomy): Eukaryota > Metazoa > Chordata > Aves > Anseriformes > Anatidae > Anas > Anas acuta. Next base: position 15,080,198 of record NC_088980.1, on the reverse strand, counting down.
TTGGGACTGAACACACTGTGCCAGTGTGTTTCCCTGTCATTCTAATGGGACTGGAAAACTCGATAACCTTGGGGCTGGAAAACCTCATGAACATTCTCCTGGCTTTGAAACAAGAGGAGAGAGGATGGAGGTAAGACCCGCATAACCCACAGGAGGGTTTTACAAAGCCCAGAGCAAATTCCACTACACAGCACTGTGACTGCACGAAGGGGGCAGTGGGGCTCCCACACCACCAGACCAGCACTTGCAGGATAACAGCTGCACAAGGGTCCAGAAGCCAAATGGTTTCCCAAAAGGCCAATGTTGCGGCCGACCCCACACAGTGAATCAGACCTTTTCCTGTGCACACCTATTTGGAAAGAGCTGTCAAATTAAAATGAGCACTTTTGTATATGTTGATGCTGATGGTTAGTGTAATAAAGGACAACAGATTTTATGGCACGGGCTTTGTGGAACCACAGAGTGAGAGTCTGTTAGCAGATCCCCAGTCAGTTTTCACACAGGTGTAACGATAAAAGGAGACAATTTAATGTACAAACATTTGCAGGCCTGGTGGGTCATTGATACAGCCAAGTGAATCCCACGGACACTGAGAGGACTCAGAGCACCTTTACCCATCACAAACAAAACAGACTTTTGTTTGGGCCTGGACTTTGCAAATTTAACTAAGACAGCGTGGACTTGCTCCAGGCTTACACTCAGGCAACATTAAACATACCTGCAGGTCTTGCAGACATAACCAGACTAAATTTGAAACAAACTTACCACCATTACCCACCAGTGCCTGCTCCTGGAGGTGCCCCTGCAATGCTGCTGCTGCAGGCATCGTGCCAGCTGCCCTCAGCCTGGCCAGTCCGAAGGCATCGGGCATGCTTCCAGACCTGCTGCAGCTCAGAACTAATCAGAGATACTCCTTCTAACCTAACGCCTTACTTTACCTTGCTTTAAGATTACTGGAGACAAACACTAAGTGCATTGTAGACTGACTGCTTTTACAGTTCAGTGATTCCTGCTTGGGGCTTCTGACCATTACCAAATTTGAAATCAGGAACTTGCTTATTGAGTACTCCATATGTGACACTGAGGAAGAGAACAGAGACCCTTCTTAGCTAGTAAGAAAGAAGGCCACGCAAGCTGGGGCATCTGGGAGCCTGTTTGCTGTAAGATTCTATTTACTGCTTTGGTGAGAGAGAAAGTCAGAGTCAGAATATAGTCTTTACTGTTCTGCTTAGGCCACAATTTTCTGCTGTTTGCCAAAACAGGACCAAATAGGAATATCTGTGAGTAAAACCTGTCTTCTGTTTGCCGTCACACAGCCTGTAACTGCATAACAGTGTTGCTTTTGCACTCAGTTCTCTCTAATTGGTTTTCTCAAGAAGCAGTTTCTCTCCAAAAATATTGATATAGGAGTGGCAGGAGGACAGTGGAGAATCTGTTCAGAGCGCCCTTTTCCACAGCCTGCCCTGGGAGCTATTCTGCTGCTCACAAGTTGATATTTTTCTCACCTTTTACATCTTCCCCCACTCGGGCTAACCAGCCCCTGCACCTGCTGCTGCAGGATATTGCCATCCATGGCTTTCCAACACTTCATATTCTGATGAATAGTTGGCTTCTTGTCATTTCAGAGAAAGGCCCCAACTGTTCCTGAATTTTCTCTCCAAGTCCAGAACAGAACAGAAGAAGCCCTTATTTACCTTAATGGGCTCTGAAGATTAACGCTGCCATCAGTCTGAGGTGCCTGGTCTCCTCATGCTGATTTCTGCCTTTGGTTTCATGACTTCTGGCTGGTGAAGGAGGATTTTTGCCCAGGTTGCTCAGATCTGTAAGCATGATGTTCTTGGCTAACTGTGATACCTGCGTATTAGAAGATGCCATAGAAAAACAAACTGTCCTGTGGCTTATACAGATATAATTTACAAACTCTTTCAAGCATCCTACAGTGAGAGAGTAAAATGAACATACTTTAAAGCAACAAAGTGATCTGTAGCAATAAGCTTAGAAATTCTTCTGAAATTAAAAACAAAACAAAACAAAACACTCTACCTCTTTCAAAAACAGTCCACAACTTAATTACAGTAAGATTTTTTTTTTTCTCATGAACTTGCAGGTTGCTGTACTAATAATACTACACTGCATTCCTTTAAGGCTTAAGCACATACATTTTAAAAGCTGATAACATTTTTTTCCCATTAGAAGAGCTTAAATCCTTCTACAATATGTTCAGGGATAAAGTTGCACAAATTTGGTTTCCAAGCCAAGTAAAGTCAGAAGTCTTAGCACCACAAAGCTTAATGAGTGAACTTTTGCCTCACTAAGGCCTGGAAGATAAGAAAAGATGAAGACTTTAAAATAAAGGCAAATATTTGCTTGAACATGTAAATGTAATTGTTCAGACTGTAAATTAAATTCAATTAAGTTCAGAGAGTGGTATCTTAAGCCTTTAGCTAATTACACTTGTGAGCTTCAACTCATTAAACTTAGTACTTTTAAGAAAAGGGAATCTGGCAGTTAACTGCCCATTATATGGACTGGTTATCTCGTTTCCATTAAAACACCACTAAAACTTTGAGACCTATCTGCAAGATACTCCATGGGAGAAGGAAGGAAGAGAAGTGGGAAGCAAGAGTCTTTTTTTCCAACAATGGTATTTACTGGGTACACAAACCTATAGCTACACATCCAAGGATATCCATGTTCAATATTGGGGTGGCTACTGGCAAACAGTTACTTGCAATGACGTCCACCTTGACAGACACCCAGGGACTGACTGTTGTCTCTCTGGTTAGCAGTGCATCCCCTGTCAAAAGAGAAAGCTCTTAAAAAAAAAAAAAATCTCAGCAATATAAGGTCAAATAAATATTCTGTTTTGTGATAACAGCTAGGCTGGCCAGAACTTCAAGGTTTGATACGGGTATCTTTTGACCTGAAAACATGAAGGAAACTATGCAAGGGAACAGGAAAAGAAGAGGGGGAGCCGGGGTCAAACTGAAACTCAGATACAGGGGATGAAAGTGCATGAGACATATAACTGAGGCAAATGGAGTCAAAACAACATGAGTATGGAATGGGGGAGTCAGGAAGAGAGTCTGAATTGAGAGCCCTTAGGTTCCCTGATCTGTAAAACAGCATAAAATGAAATGAAACTAATGCTGTATCGACTCCTTGACATGAAGAAGCAGGAAGGAGGCATTGCAGGGAAGTGAAGAAATAAAAATCAACAGGAGGTTGACATGTCAGGAGAGAGACAGGGAAGACTGCAGCCTCAGGAGACTAAGCCAAGAACATGGCTTACAGAAGCTACAAAATGTGCAACCAAGTGTTTTTATAGAGGGACTAGCTAGTGTTGGCACAAGACAGCAAGTGTTAGCACTGGGAGACAAGAAGTGCTCAGTGTGTGACAGTGATGAAGTCCCACGCAGCCCTGCGAAAGTATGTCTGCGCTGCATAAAACTGAAGAGCTCACTCTGAGCTTCTTAGCCAAGCCTCAGAAGCAGTCTATGCACATTAGTACTGCTCAGATTAATTTAAGTGGGTTAATACCCCTAATTTGTTGCAGGTATCAGTAATCCGCACTTTGCAGGGTTAAGCAGACTCAGCGTATCTTTGTAAGAAAGAGGCACTCCAGAGACAGCTGAACAACGGGTCACTGCCTTCCAAACCCATTCAAACCCTCATTTTACCAGTCCATGTCCTCGGTCAGTGATTATGAACAGCAGAGCAATAGGCACTGAGCAGAGACTGCCAACAAGACTATGCTGTTGAATAACTGCCCCCTTTTAATTGCTGCCAAAGCTAACAACCATGGCTATGTTAATTCCAGGTGGTCTCGCTTTAAGAAAGTGCTCTTTCGCTTTCCTTTTTTTTTTTTTTTTTTTTTGAAAAACAAAAACAAAAACATCTTGTTGTATAATAGAAAAAATCACCCAAACACATACCAAGTATTTGCAGCGGACAAAAGGTGCTGTTCACACGACTTTTGTGTTTTGTGTTTTCATACTGCTCTAAACTTTCTGCTGGGTTTGAACTCCTGCCAGCATTTTAGCATAGCAACTTGCTTTCTTCATGACATTCAGCAAGTGGTTTTACCTCCTGAAAGGCTTGGGCTGCAACCCAGGGAGAATTTTACATTATGAAAGAATGGAAAGTCAGTTACAGCAGGAGCAGCAAAAACTACACACCTCCTTTCCCCTGACCGCAGACTAACCCAGCACGCCATCTGCATGGTCTGGGTACGTGATATTATGATTGTGATCATGTGGGACCCAGTGCTTCCAGCTAGGAGGAGAACATACCTTGTTCTGTGGAGCAGAGGCTATTCGTGGGGCTCCTGTGAGCTTGCTGCTACATGCACAATTTTAATATGCTTGTGTTTATGTGACTGACTCTGCACACGTTGTAGAGTAGCAGCATACAGGTAGGAGCCTGTTGGTTCCTGAGACATCCCTGAAAAAGCAGGGAGCCAGGCAGGGATGTCTTCTCCAGAAATCCTGCCTGATCTGCAATCTTTCCAAATCATCATCACATGATGGGGAGGCAACGTTTTCCCAGGGGAAGAGGGAGACTCAGGGCAGGCCATGGCATAGATAAATTATCCTAGCAAACTGCACAGGGCCCACAGAGCACAGGTTGAGTTTTTCTGATTAGCACCAATGCAGCAAGTGCCAAATCTCACTCAACTGAAAGATTCCCATTGGCTTTAGTGAATGTTGGATCAGGCCATAATATTACAGATAGGTAGAAAAGTAAATAGGAGACCTCCGTGTGTTGCTGGTACAGCTGTGACTGTGAACACAACTGGGACAAAAACAACTTCAGTGTACCCTGAGACTCCACCACTCCCGTCCAGTGATTGGATTTTATTTATTCCCTTCCTCAGTGGAGCTGCTTTACACCACCAGGAAAATCTGGCCCATGCACTCTGCTCTGGAATATTTAAGCCTAGGTGTTTTTAGCATTGGGCACAGATTACATCAGGTGACAGGTGCAAAGTAACTGTAGTTAGTTATACCAGCATGCAGACTGCGAAAAGCATCCTCATAACATAAATAGCCTGGACAAACTTGAAACCACTGTTACTGAGCCAGAAAGACACACTCCTCCTCCCACAGCTGGTCTCCTGTCTGCTAGACTCAACGTGATATTGCTTGCAAGGAGGAACAAGGCTCCTTCTCTGCATATTGTACATGCAGCTTTTGCTGCTGCGTGGCTTTAGGTAGATTATTATTCTGCCCCTTGCTTTAATCATCAGCTAGTGACAAGTTAGTGATGGCTTTAGTACCGGCGCTTGTTGGAGATGACATGTTAATTCATGGAGATTTTAAAAATTTAAATATATATTAAATTAAAGTCATTTTTACTAGGCAGAAGGTGTTATAAGCTAGTAAAATAAGTAATAATAAATTCAACAATAATAACAAATCTTGGCTTAAGAAAATACGAAAACAATGCCATACAACAACAACAACAATGAAGAGAGGCAAAGGGACATGATATCCTTGTGGATTATTCTGGATGAAAAGTCATCACCCCTGGAAAACCTGTCCTGAAAGCCTCAGATCTTGCACATGTGATCCCATTAGCCCAGAGAAAACCCTGAAATCAGGGGAAGTTTGCCACAGCAATGGCAAACTTACCTTAGAGGAATCAAGTCTACATTTGTAATGAGACAAGACACCTGTAATTCAGTGCACTGACTCCTTCTTTCTCGTGCTTTCAAGTACAGAGCCAGGTCACTGGCACAGAGTGACTTTTTTTTTTAGGTATATGCCTTCAGTCTTACCTTTCCAATCAGGCATTCATAGCTGAGGGCAGGCAGCTGAAAGACTGAAGTCTCAGTCCTGAAGGACTACCCTGGGTAAAGCAAGATATAGTCAAGGCTTCCACTTCTTTTGGTTCATCTGTTCCCATATAATTTCCCAGATTTTCTTGCCCACACTTCTCTGTCTACATAAAAATCTAATAATAACAAGGTTTAAATAAATAAAATAAAACAGACATCCATCTTAATTGTTTGTTCCTTCCTTTATGTTCACTGTGTAGAGCAAAATTGCAGGCTTCGTCCGACGTCTATGGTGATAAATCTTAAGAAGGGCAGGACCTTCCATTATGAATGGAAAGATGGCTTTAATTTAAAAAATAAAATTAAAAAAAAAAAAAATCAATACATTATTTTAAATCATTAGAATCTCGTGCCAGCTGCAAAATCAATCGCTTTCTTATTAAAGTGCTTACATTCACTATAAAATACTCAATGACATCGAGTCTCCATTATGAAAGAGCTGGACTATGCTCTTAGGAAGCCAGCAACTTGCATTGTAATCATGGATTTTGCATAATAGATGAGAGTCTGTGTTTTAAATCATGGATTTCTTTTTGGAGGAGTAGCTGACATGCAACATGGTCCACTCACAAGAGGAGTGGGAGTGTGGGCAGTTGTATGCAAGGAAAATTGTATCTAGGATGTGTAATTTAGAATTTCCCAGTCCATAACAGAAAGTCATTTAATGCTGTTCGGGAAAATCTGTCATAACAATAATAATAAAGATAAAAATAAATAAACAAAAAAACACCAAACAAATAAAAGATTCTGCAGACGGAAAGGAACAGCCTGACCCAATTTACTCCAATCAGACATGCATAGTGATTATTAAAAAATAAAAATAAAAAAAGATAGGGAGTGAAATAAAATGTCAGGAATTTGGTTTGCACCAGTTTTGTTTTGCTGTTATCTCTACTGCAAGTGACTGTTCTATTTAGTTCTGAATAATTGCTCTGCAAGTTGGATTAAATTTTCTCCTCTCTCTTGGTTTAATGTTGCAGCAGAGACAGTGTATATTATACAATGGCATAACACATGCCTTTCAGAAAAAACCTTGACAACATGAAATTCCCATAGGTGCTATGCTCACAAAGCATTAGCGTAATGGTGTTAGGGAGAAATCTTTGCTCTTATAGAAACTGTTTATATCTGTCAGGGTCTTATATGCAGACTGTTGCAAACACTATGGAAATAAAAAAAACAAAAAACAAAAACAAAAAAAAAAAACACTAAGACACAATAAAATTCTGTTAGTGATTGAGCAAAAGCAGAGTTTGAAAATGAGAGATGAAATTCCTTCCACTGAAATAGATGTATTTTAAATTATGGTAAAGCACAAGTAGAGGAAGCATCAGAAAATACAGATGGAAATCATAGACCAGTGCAATATTAGTGTGGGACACTTTAAGGCCTAATTCAAAGCCTTCTGAAGCCAGTATTATGTCTAACAGGTCTAATAGTAATAATAATCGTAATAATGGCTGTTCTTCATAATTAAGGATGATTACGAGGCACTTAGGGTAATGCAGCTATTTACTTTCACCACCCATGTATTTGTTTGTGTGAGAATAGATTTAACTGTGATGAACATCTATGGTTGTGCGTGTTTGTTTTTGATGACTGGAAAGTGCTAATTGATTCTCCTTGAGCTTTCTTCCTTGAGGCTTTCTTGGCCTCCATTTTATTACACATTTTGCCTCATAGGCTGTTGTATCTTCAAAAATCAGATAGTTTTTCCAAAGACTTTTTTCCCACTTATTGATAAAGATCTTGCAGGCTTTAAGGGATGATTTCAGCATGCCCTTCAAACTGGATTTTAGCTGTTTGTTTGCCACAAGCAATAAGGTCCCCTCCAAGGATCAAGAGAACATCTGTGCTGTTTTACATTTCATCTCCATGCTGATGAGACCTTATGAAGAGACCTACAGCCTAAGTGGCTGCTCTGAGAGTGAAGCCCTGGGTCTCTTTTGTGACCATGCCTGGAACCCAGCATAGGCAGAATCATGCTGTTTTCAAATACAGCATCTATGCAAACCATAGGACCAATTGAGAAGGGTGAGCATTACAACGGCCTGATACACGCCAGTCTTTCTGACTGAGGACACCCTGCTCAGAAGTCACAAGTTAAACATGAGAGCAGATCTAGAGGACAGGAAGGACTGTAGCCTGCCAAGAGAAAACAAATACCTAATGAGTAATTGGGGAAAGGAGGGAACATCCTTCTACAGTCAGTGATCCGAGGGCTACATCTCCATTAATTCCCCACCAGATTTCCAACAGGAAAATCAGGTTTACAAAGAAGAAAGACAAAGGTTTGCTCTGCCTCTAAGCTTAATGGAAAATTTTGATCCCATGTTTTGCTTACTGAGGACTTCCCCCTATGTCCAGGTAGGACTCAAGGCTCTAAGGGAGCAGGTTACCTTGTTTTCACCTCTCCCACAGATCAGCCAGTTCCACTTCTTTCCTTGAGTTGCTGCTCACAGAACGGGAGACAGATATGGATTTGAGTGACTGTCAAATAATTGTTTGCTTTCTAGTTAAGCCTTCTTTTTAATTAACTCAGGCTTGAAGAATAAAATTAAATCAGCTTTAGTATTTAAGGAAAGTAAATTTTTTCTAAAATGTGAATAAATTGAAGAAAATAAGGTATAGAAACAAATTAATAAAAATAAAAATATTTTCCCTGAGCCAAGACGTTGCTTCTTTGCTTTGAGGAGCGTGTGGCTTTTGCTGCTGAGGAGGAAAGCCCTGAGAAACGGTACCTAGGAGCACAGGAGCCCTGATTCAGGCACAGGTACTGTGATGTGATGAGCATCAGTTCTAATTCCTTTCATGCTTAGCAGGTGCCTGTAACATCTGTTACAAAACAAGCCCTGATAAAGTAGCCTTATGTCTTAATCCAAGGTATATTATATTCATAAACAATTTCCATCCTTCCCTCTACTTCTCCCTGTTGAAACATAATAATGTACTACTAAAAATAGGATTTCTGCTTTCCAATTGAGAACATAAATAGTGAGAAAATAAACAGTCTCTTTTGTTACCAAAGCCTCTCAGGAATGCAAACAGAGAAGAAGGAGCAAACATAAAACTTATTTCTAAGGTGTTCTGGAGTAGTGGATCAGCCTCTGATGTTCAGATATACATCAGTAAATCCAGACTTTGATCTACAAAAACACTTATGTACTTGCATAACTTCAAGCATATGAGTAGCCTTTTCACTTGAGATTAGGATGTGGTCAGGTGCTTTTCTGGACTGTGGCTTTTAAAAGGAATGTAAGGATTAGTTATATATTTTGTATTGTGGGAAGGAGTACAAGGAAGGAAGGAAGGAAGGAAGGAAGGAAGGAAGGAAGGAAGGAAGGAAGGAAGGAAGGAAGGAAGGAAGGAAGGAAGGAAGGAAGCTTGGCTTATGTTAGAAAACAACAAACCCAAACTGAGCATCACAGGAGGAGATGAGTATCTAGTGCTTCTGCTTGAGACCAAAGAGAAATATACAATACTTGCAGAAATGATTCCACAACCTTTGGCCTTATATCAAAATAATTGCACTGAAAAATTGAGGAAATTTATACTTTTTAGAGAAAAAAAGAGGATGCCACCTGAGAACTTGTAGCTTCAGGACTCTGTAGGATCAGTTTTACTCACATATCTTTGGTTTTCCATTCTCATTCAGTCTCCCTGTTGGAAATCCTAACCCTTTTAGCCCTCTGATGATACAATTACATAAGATGTAGCTCTGTGTTTTGGACAAAACATGCTGAGCTCATTTAAAGAGAAGGTCTGAGCTCATTTACTTTTTTTTTTTTTTTTAATTGAACAGGTTAGGGATGCTCAGCTCATATGCTCAGCTTATAGGTTATGCATAACTGACATAAGTACACCAAGCAATCAGTTGGCACACTGGAAGCAGAGATGGCTATGCACAAACTGCCCATGGGTAAGGATATAGGAGTTTCATGTTATACGGTTAATTAGGCAGGGCCAGGGGACATTCCCAGGCACTGGAGCTTGATTATTTATACTATGAAATTGTTAGGATGATGGCTGGCATGTTTTTGGCAAAGACACAAACACCGCCAGCTAACACACTGCCAAGTAATTCCCAAGAACAGCATGGGGAAGGAGCCCTCCTCCATAGGCAGTTTGCATTCAGCCACCATGTTCTGGAGGGCACGTTAATTCAATAGTTCGGACGCAGACTGTTCAGCATCAGCTTGCCTCAGTGCCAGCAAATGTTCCTGGGCATGCTTAATTTACTAATGCAGATGTAGCCATAGGTCCTATTCATGGGCACAGTGCTGATTCAGTTGACTTACCAGTCTATTATAATCTAGATAGAGCTTGATTCATTGTAAGCAAAATAAATACTTGGAAATGCAGTAGAGGTGAAACCAATGGGAGCCTGGGAAAAAGTGCAGATGCAACAGGATCTGATTTGAGCATAAACTGTAATAAAAATACTGTGACTATAGATGTAAGGTCACCTAAGGAAATAAAATGAGAAAGTGTTGAGCTGGCACAAGAAAACAATTAATGTTGGTGAGCCTTAGCATTAATGAAGTCTGATTTGTAACGATTTATGTTTCTCGGTTGATTGACTTTGGTATTTAAGGAGCTTTTGACTAAAGCTTACTTCTGTTTGAGATACATTTTCATATGGTCTCTCTTCTGCTTGGTTTTTCTGAAGTCTGACCACACGCGTATGTATAATGCACCTTTCCTTCGGTCAAGTGACTTAGAAGGTCTTTTCTATATGTGGAAACTTGATTTATTGAAGCTTTTAGGAACTTGGTTGTCTTTCGGACTTCTATCTCTCTGCCAGAATCAGTCAACAGGTTCAAAATTTAGACGAGTACAAGCCTGAGAGCTGACTGCAGAAGCCTTGTTTCCATAGGATACGGGGCTGCAGATCTGTGGTGCATTAGGATACCGCTCATGCACTCAGCATGGAAACAAAGAGACAGCAAGAAAACTCAAGTGGGGAGTATGTCAGAACCAATACACAACAATTTAGCTAACAACATTCATTAATACATGTTGTTTTTTTAAGTTAAGACAATTAACTAATTTCAAATCACTATTTCCTCATTTTCTATTTCATTAATCCCTAGGAGAAGCACCCACGCTGTTCAAAATATACCTCTGAATATACTGCTGAGTTCTTGAAAAGATTTATTTTCAGCAACACCAGAAAAATAAAAAGATCTGGAGGAATAATAAAAAATGGATTAAAGTGAACAGAAATAATTTATCAACTGCAGACGTACAGGAATGGAAAAGGCTGACTACAAAAGATTCCAAAAATAAAAATAAAAAAATTAAGTACAGCTACTTTACGCTAACAATACATTTGTGTATTTGTCAGTGTTTCAGACAAGTTGCTTACCTGCCTGTTGGTACAACAAGGTATTACACGACATAAGGAATATCAGGCAGACTGCTGCATTGGAAACATGCATAATATTTTTCAGGTCAGACATCTAACAGGGCTGAATTCCTCTCATTTAAATTGGCATGAATCAGGAATACCTTAGTCTAATTTCAGTATTTCAAAACCTGAGGTAGTAGGAAGAAAATCAACATGCTACATGTTTAGGGGTAAATTACAAGCTTGGCTGGTGCTTCTGTGCAAGAAATGAATAGGTGAACAACAGGCTTTACATGTGTTCCTTAGGAAAGATGTACATCTGCCTTACCCAAACCCTTCTAATATAACTCTATATGTGCTTTCTAAAATCAGTTTCCTATTGCTATATATTAATTTCTAATTCCCCTACTTAATTTTTCCCAACATTAGGTTTCCCAACATTAGGTTTCTTTGTACTGAAATAAGAATGATATGCCTGTCAGAGTACTGTTGTCCCTTATTGTTTTACATTAGAGAAGTGAATTGCTTATTGGAGGCTACTCAAGAAGTTATTGGAAGAACTTAAAGTCAAACTCAGGCTTTATGCTTAGTCTGTTAGAACCTGCTGACTTTAACAGCATTTTCTCCCAGTGAAGAAGTTAACCTCCTGGCTTCTGACAGTAGAGGCAGGGACCGATCTCAGGCTGTCCCCTGTGTGGACACACTTAACCTCTGCAGTCTCAGTTTCTTACAGTTTAAGGCTGAATTATAATAAAATTAACATGGATATTTGTGTTTATTTGGCCTTTTGATGAGAAGCACATGGTGATGAAGCACAACTTAGTGTCTCAAGAACCCTCAGACGAAGGTAGGAGTTATACAAGCCCTCTGCTCCTCCAGACAGAGGCCCAGGTTACTGTAACACTCCCAGGCTTATGCTCAGGCTGGTCAGACTCCTGCAGGCTGCTGCACTACACCACCTGGGAGGCCTGAGGCAGCAATGTATTGGCCCTGTGTGTGTGATATCATAGCATTTCTCAGACTGTGGAATATATCCCATGTGGTGGGACAGATCAAGTCAAGCTGCAGTTTCTCTGCAATGTGACCTTGCCACTAGGGACTATGAGTATACTGGACACAAATACTAAATCTCCTCCAACAGCAGTGTCCCCCAGCAAGGCACCTTTCCTTCTACACACAGTGCTGACACTTCCCTAATCCATCAATGAACCAGATTAACTCACTGAACAGGTAGAAAACTATTCACTCTTTTCTACTGGGTTAGTTTCCCAGAGGTTGAGTTGTCAGTTTATTTAAGGTGAGATAAGAATTAGAACAAGCAAAAGGGGAGTAAGGGGATCCAGGTAGCCTGGAGGAGAATAACAGGACTGACCCTTGGATGGCAGGGAGGACTTGCTCGTGCAGCTCTCCTCATGGTGAGACTCAGACTGGTGTCACCTGGAAAGCAGAGAGATGGAAATGGAGAAAGCAGCAGGAAGACAGAGAGAAGGAGGGAAGTCTCATCAAGACTAAAATAAGAAGGATGAACTGGAAGGAAGACAGAAGCCAAGGGGAAACAGATTGAGAGTTGCAGGAGTTCAGTGCCAGCAGATGTTCCAAATCGGATGGGCTGAGGGAGCTCCATAGGGAAACAAGGGCTGCAAGGGAAACGCATGGGAGAACGGCAGGAACCCAGAGGGAATTGCTGCCAGGTTAGAAAAGGGAGGAGGCTGTGCTGACAGGCTCTTCTTAAGCTGCTTTTCTCCTGTTCAGTTAGTCTGATTTGTTTATTTCCCCTCCAAAGTTTTCAAGCCATTCTGTCATGAAATATAAAACAGAGAAAAGGAATAAACTTGCAACAGAACTGCACGTTTGACCCTCAGCTCAGGATATATGCAGGTAACAGCAGTTGCACTCGTGCATCTATCACTTTACAGTCGTTTCATTATTTGTGAATAGGTATCCAGTATATCATAGGGAAAATACCAAGGATTTCCTAACCCAGTGTAGTGGGTTTACGTGGCAAGGTTTTGGTAGCAGGGGGCCATAGGGGTGGTTTCTGTGAGAAAGATCTAGAAGCTGCCCCATGTTTGGGAAGGCCCCCATTGTTTTCCAGATCTGAGCCAATAAGCGATGTTGTTTTGCGCCTCTGTGAGAGCATATTCAGTAGTCTCTGAGTATGTAAAGCCCTATGAATGGAAGCTGTGCAGCAGCCTTCAGCCACTCCACACAACGGTAAGACCAGAGGAAAGGAACTTAATTTGCTTCCAAAACATCAAGGCTGGTGCAATGCATATTTAGGGAAAGGAAATGTACTTCCCTGTCTTTGCTTCACTGTCAAATCTGCAGATTGTGCAAGGCACACACTCATTGATTGCCCTCACCCTCACACTGGAGAGGCTGGAGACTTCCTCTACATGAAGGTTTTTCTTTCACCGAACTCCATCTGGTTTTATGTGATGATTTTAATTTCCCATGCACAAACCAGGCAGATATGAGTAAAGAAAGCTGTAGAAACCAAAGATTACGGAAGAAAAAAACAGGTAGCAAAAACATGTTTCTTCTTGTCTTCAAATACAAATTTAGAATCAATATTCTAAACTAAAATTCATCAATTATCTTGAAGTATTTACTTCAATAAATTTATTAATTATCTTGAAGTATGTCTTCTATGAGACATACATTATATGGCTCAAGGATAGCTCATAGTTACAAAAATATTGTAGAGATTTCAGCTTTAAATCCTCTCTAAATTAAGAGAGACAGAGAAATATATACTCTTTCTCTCTTCTTGGCTCATCTTATTCTTGGGTCTTAAACTGGAACAAGTTTTCCCATTCTTGACACCTGGCACAACTTGGATTGTACTATTATTTCATGTTAAGAAAGGGCTTTAGGCACATAACTTCCCATGTTAGTTGTATTAACTGTATTTTACAGGCTGAGAAAGATGAGAGAAGAGAGGTAATTTAAAATGACATGACAACTTGTAAAAAAATGATGTAAATTTTATTTGAAAATAAAATATAATTATTTTTTCCGTTAGTGAGATAGCAAGCCCATCCTAGTAAAACAGGTAGTGTGGAATTTATTTCCTCCTTGTGGCAGCAAACACCTGTGTTACAGACAACACTGAATTATGTTCAAATTCTGCCTGAAGAAGAGAAACACTGAGAAAGACCTGGGATCAAAGCAAGTTTGGTTATTCAGACCCCCCAGATATACACATTCTTAAAACATGGCTGAAGTTGACATTTCTCTTGAGGTCTTTTCATTTACAGGGCAGATATAAGCCAGGCAGATACTAATTTTCACAACACTACAGGGAAATCATGATCAACTACATCTTCGATGAGTAGTTTCTCTAACGAATTAGCCACAAACATATTTTCATTCCTCAGCAGTCCATATCTCTTGTGCCCATGATGTGAATCTCAGATTCCATCACTTTCATGATTTTAAATGAGTGTTCACATGGCTATTCACATTCTAGAGGTGGTGTCAATAACAAGTAAGCCAACTTTACTGCATCCCAATTGAAAATCAAATTCTGCTGAATTCTGGGAGTCTCAAGACAAGGTATCTTTTTTGTGATTTTCATTCTGGAACAGAAGTAAAAACAAGGATGCTGTTCCATCAAAGTAAAAACAAAATGTTTGAGAATGACATTGTTCTTGTGGATAAGACAATCAAGAGGTCTGTCTTTGCCACAGATTCCTTAAATGCCCTTGAAAAATGCCACAAGTATGTGTGAGCCTTCATCTTCCATTGCTAAAGAAAGAATGACATTACTTATTTCTTCCTTTCTTTACTTTTCTGGCCTACTTTGAATATAAATCATGAAGAAGTAGGAACTGCCTTATGAAATCAAACACATCAAATACAATACTTTCCCTCTGGCAGTGACTAAGAGTGGATCTTCAGAAGACCGTGCAAGATACTCTGGGGAAAGGAACAGTAGCATAATCCACCTTTATGAAAGATTCTCTCTAATCCCTAGAAATTAGAGATTGACCTAAGCCGTGAAGCATGAAGTTTTCTATCTGGACAAATTTATTTTAGCTATTACAAGCTGTTATCGTTATTCATATCCATACCAAATCCCCTTCTAAATGTTGCTAAATAATGTGGAAATGCATTCTGTTGAATGATTCTTAATGTCTGTTTGAATTATATCTATGCTATGGGGTATAATTTGGCTGGAGCTTTCAGTTATTCCCATAAAGATAAATGGTAGTAGAGAAACAAATAGGTGGAAAATAGGTGGAGGACGGGGAAAGATGTGTGCTTCATACAGCTTTAAACTTCCTTTCCTTTGTATATTGGCAAGTATTTCACAAAAGAAAATGTTGAGTTATGCATTTTGCACTGGAGTTCTTTGCTAAACTATATCAAACAAATGAGTCTGCTCTTTTGTATCCTCTTTCTAATTTGAGATGACTCCAAGGCAGCTTTGCTTTCAGAAAAACAGGAAGTTTGGGGATTCCTTCCTCCAGATTTAATGTTTTTCAGTTTTTAAAGCAATCTGGATGAAGCAAATGACACCAATATCTCTCTATGTGCTTTTCCTCTGCATTCATTTGGCTTGGGAGGGTCAGTGCCAGGACCCCTAACTAATTTCCTTGAACATGGAACTGTGACTTGGGTATATGTCTGGGGACAAACCCCAGGTGGGAAGAGTGAGCCTTTTCAAACCTTTACTTTCCTTCAGGCAGTGTTAAGCAGATTGAAGCCTCATTTTGTTTCAAGAATTGAGCCTCTTCAAACAGCTGCTTGTGTGTGTCACATCTGTTCTTTTTTTCTGTTTTTCATCCTGCCCCCCAGAAGAAGCCAGGCACAGGTTTACCTGCTGGGAAAGGCAGGCAGAATCAGGGTGCTGGGGGCCTGTGGGAGGAGGAGGATGCCCTCCCCCCCTGCCACGTGCCATGTGCCATGATAAAGAAAAGCAATTTCAATCCACAGCATCAGGCTTATGAAATAAATAGCTTTGCTCCACCCTAGATAATTCACAGGGTTTTAAATTGAATCCTTTTAAAAGGAAACGCTCACATTGAAGAAAAGGGCAGCAAAGTGAGGCTGCTGGACTGAGGGAATTGCCAGCATTGCTTACTAGTACCACAGGGCAGAGATAAACTTTAAATGGATTCAGCAATCAAAATAAGGGCCATGCAAAAGCTCCACTGACAGAGGGACAGTTTCTTGCATCCTTTTATTGAGCATTCATGCAGGTCTCAATTTATTCCTCATTACACCATCTGCAAGAGAATGAACTGGAGGAGCAGCAGCAGCCTAGCTGTGCCTCTCATGCCCTCAGAATTGCAGATGGGGTCCAGCTCTGGAGCTCTGCATCACTGAGGTGGTGCAGACATGGATGCCACCCTAAAAACAGATCTGCTGGGGCTCCTTGCTACGTGACATGAGCAGGGAAGGATGGAGAGGGACAGGAATTGCCCCAAGAATGGAAGCTGTTTCTTTTATAAGGTGATACTGGGTTAATCTGCTTCACGAAATAAGGTGAAGCACTTAAACATTTGTACATGTGTATAGAGGGGAGGAAAGTTGAGATATTCCAGAATCACGGAATTGGTTGAGGTGTGAAGATGCCTCTGGAGATCAAGAGCAGGTTGCTCAGTCAGGTCCTTACATAGCCTGCTGTCACAGCAATATGCGCTAGAGTATCTGAGGGGGCTTTGAGCTGGCTAGTGCTGCAGCATGATGAGTAAATATTCTGGCTGTTAACCCTCCAGGAGCTGGCTCGTCCATGCCTACATGGGCCTCTGTGACTGCTGTGTAGAAACACCCAGGTGCCATGTAGTGCCATTAACTCCATCAAGAACCTGGCAAGGCTGCAGGTAAAGTGGAGCCAGGAATGAAAAACTTTTCCAGAATTTTATGTTTAGATATCTCAAAAATAGCTTTTTTTTTTTTTTTTTTTTTTTTTTGGCTTGGTGGCTTGGCATATTACAAAACTACAAAACAAGAGCAGTTCTTATGGCTTGTCCAAAATTTTTCACATTAATTACTATTAGAAAAATGTATTTTTAGTTTGTTTCTATAAATGTTCTGTTATAATCTGCAGTCCAAACACTTAAAAGGAAAAGCAGCATCAAAAATAAGCTATTTAAATATTTCACGTTTCTTAAAATGTGTTTTTAATGAAGCTGACATAATTCCACAACAGGTGAAGATATGAATGCTTCTGTTATAAAGTTCTTAAAAAACTGTAATCCTGTTTTAGTCCTGAGTGGGAAAAATCTGTCTCAAAGGACAGGGTTGTATTTCCATTAAAATCTTAAAATCCAATCTTATGTTCTTTGGTCAGGTTATATTCACACATATTTCATTTGGATTCCTTCCTGAATGAAAGCCACAAGATCTAAGCTTGGATTTTTGAAAACAGTTAATGAGAACAGAAGTACAGGTGGGTGCAGCAGCTCTCTCTCCCATGAGAAAAAGAAGTGAAATAGTTTAGGGAATATCTTTCCCATGTGAATTAAAGGAAGATATATGTAAAACTGCTTTCAGTATGCAAACTCATCAATTCAAAAGGAAATTGTTAAGGATCTGAGCAGCCTTCACACATACTGATTTCAATAAAAATTGAAAACACTCAGGGAAAACACCATCATGCCCTGAAATACACTGTTTTAAAGCTTCATCTTATATTCTGAGCACAGCCCAGGACATTTTATATGGGATGCAGACTTGTGACTATGTCTGCTGGTAACATTGTACTGCCAGGGGCTGGCTAGTTGAGTTAAACCTCATCATGAAAAGAGACTCTGGGATAGCTCCAGTAGTTGGTCACCTTTCAGGGGAAAATGCTGCAAAGCCTTCACCCAGGTAGCTTTCCAACCTTTCTCGCAGCTATTCATAGAGTAGCCCATTCAGAGTGGTAGAATTCAGCAATATTTGACTAACGACTGTGTAAAGGGTAAGAGAAACCATATCTTTTAATTTACTTTCTTGCAAGCTCTCTGCACACAGTCTACATGCAACACAAGAGGCTAAAGATCCTTAGAGAAAATATCTTTGTCATCTAGCTACTTTGCTGAGAGATAAGGTTACTAAGACAAACAGGACAATACCAACCACACAACATTAAGGATGTGATTCTCAATGGCCTTCGCAAATTTAAGCAAATCCTTTTCAACAGTCTGACACCATAAATGAAGTGTTTGAGATGGTATCTCCAGTATTATAAAGAGCAACCTTGACACATTCTTTGATTAGGGAAGCTGACATTTCTGTTAAAGTTCAGCAAGTCACAGAATCCTCTTAACATATGGCCAAAGATTACAATGTTCTCTTCTGAAAAAGGTAAGTGTGATTGCAGATCTCATAACTTTCTAAGTCAGGAACAAAACTTATTGCGTCTGCTTCACTTTTTCATTCTCAGCAAAACAAACAAAGATGAGGAGACAGATAAAATACCAAAGAAGAATAATGATAATAATAAATCCCCCACATGCTTTGAAGATGTAGCAAAGACAAGAAAGCAATGTAAATTTTGCTATTATACAAATATTATGGTACTGAAATTGCTGAGATAGAAGTTGAAGGATATTTTGTATGATATTATCACTATTCTGGTTTGATGACAAACAAACCTTAAACCTAGAGATGGGACTCAAGCCATAGCGTGAGATTCAGGAGCCAATTTTGCTCAAAGCTCAGGTTACATCTGTTACATCTTGAGGTTTGGAGGTCCAGAGAAATACCTGCAAATTTAGAACATATGGAGTGGAAACCAGGTTAGAAAAGCAGATATAATAGAGTATCCTGAAAGGTTGCAGTGTTGCTGGGTTGTGAGTGAATCAGTATACTGACAGATTAATCTTCAGAGGGCTGGATCAAACCAGAAAGTAGAAGGTAGTGAACACTTTTACCTAAACATCTAAAAAGGTTTAGGTTTTATTCAAGGTCCAGCTATAGGATCTGGTCAGTCTTTATTTATTCAAAGCAATTTACCCTGTGCTCTTGTTTTGTTCTTCATCTAACACCATAAAGAAAGATTACTGTAGAAAATAAAAAAAGCATGGAAGTGTACCATAAACAGTATATATTTACAAAGGGATTGCAAATAGTGTAGCTTGAAGAGGAGAATGCTCCATTTATGGTATCCACTAGCAGTTTATGCAAGCTCTAAGTATAACTGCACATCCTAAAGCACAAGAATAAGGACCAATCTTCAGAATTGTTTAAAAGGTTTACAGCTGCTTTCATTGAAATAAATGTACTGGAAACAACAGAATCAGGAAACGGTGCGAAGGCTATAAAGTTTGCATAAAGAAACCATTATGAAGGTGTGCCAATAGAACAATTGTTTGATGTTGCGTTACAAATGTATCTTTTTTCCCCCCTAAGATTCCGTTTATCCAATGGCTTAAATGCAGGAATTATTTTCTGAGATGCAAAGTGGAAACTTTCAAAGAATTGCTAAAAACCTAATCAAGACTAGATGTCAGCCTAAGAAGTGTCTGGCTTTTTTTATTGGGATTTAATTTTGCTCTTTGCCATCTCAGCTCTACCACCAGAAGTGCTTCCCACAACATTTTAATTTCAGGTACCAGATGGAATCTGGAAATACAGAACCACAGAAAAACTAGAACAAAGAACCCTGAAATTAAAGATTTCTAATGATTTCAGGTTAAGAAAAAAAGGTCTGCCTTTCCATTGGTGATGGCTAAGCCACAGTGTCTGTCAGGATGTAGCATTTGGAGGAGATCTGCCCTGATAGTCCAGTAATGAAGCCCAGAGTGCCATTGTGCAAATACTTCACCAGTATTTGTTCTTTTCTAGAACTGTGTCTCATCCTAAACCCTTGGGATATTTCAGCAGGATTTCTCAAGGGGGAGCTGGAAATACTAACCAGAAAGGCATCCTGCATTTTTGCCTCTGTTCTCTCAATTTCCCACTGTTGCTCTCAGTGTCAGTCTTCCCCTTGAAGAAGAAGCTGAGGCTGGATTCTGGACAGGGAAGTAAGGGTAGCTAGAAAGGAGAAGAGCTTCTTCTTTCCCTTGTGCACTCACCCACAGTCCATCCATTAACAAGAAGATAAAGTTTCAGTATTCAAGGGAGACAAAAGCTGCCTGTAGCTTTCCCAGAGTAACAGCTAACTGTCTGCAAATATGTGAAAGGGAATGATAACATCTTTTGATCATCACACCACAAAGCATAAAATACCTTGTACTTGCTGCAATTTATTACCTTTGGATTTTTTTTTTAGGAAACAAATGTTATTACTAGTGAAAGATCCTAGACTGGCAGCCCTTAAGGAAAGTCCTCAGCCACTGAACACAAGGTCTGTGGTTTGCCCCCCTCAGCTCCCCTACCAGCCCCTCTGATCAGTTGTCCCAGTGGCCTGTCTGATGCAACTGATTACAGGGAGGGGGAGAGGGAATTAGCACTTAGCCTCTGTATGGGCGATGCTTCTGGTGAGGGTTGTGATATGTTGCTTTGGTAACTAAAGAACGTCATCCAAAACCCATGGGCTTCCCTTTTTAAAGTTCCTCACAGAACATGACACCTCTGAAGGGTTTTATAAAAAATCATTAATTGTCCCTAAAGGGGATAATACAATACTTAAATTTATTTCCTATAAATGTTAGGTGCCATACTGATTTTGGCTCTTCGCATTATTTTTATAAGTTCAGCTGCTGAACTAACTTTCCAAGACAAGTCCAGAGCCATGGGTGGGAGGGCTCTGGGGGGCAGCAGCTGAAGGCCAGAATCCCAGCTCAGCTCACAAGGATCTCTGGGGAATGCTGGGGAGAAAATGAGACTATTGACCAGTCCTAATTCTTCAGTATTTGGGGTGGGCACTTTGAATGGGGTAATGATGCAGCCATAGAGGACTGCAGGAGCGCAAAGAGAATGTAAATGCAGGATGTGTTTGTGGGAGGGGTCACTGCATGAAACATTCAGCTTCCTTTAATCAGCATTTGGCTTCAATTCCAAACAGCGTTTTGCCTCCATAGTAATCTCCTGTGGGTGATTCCTAAGCATATTTCATAGGAGATGCAATGCAGTTAACCATGTGTTCTGATGGCTTTCATTTTAGCCTCTTTCTTCTACCTAAGATCTGCAGGACATTCTTGCCAAAAGCTATCCAACCAGTGTACTGTGACCAGGACAAATGTCTTTCTTTAGTTCTCTATTGCAAGTGGACTCTACTCCTAAAGCTGGAGATATCATGGAAATCTTTCCTTCGACTTCTCAGGGCTTTGGACTAAGTCCATAATGCTTCCAGTCCTCAGATGCTATTTCAGACTAACGCATCCAGGAAGTTTAACTTCCTCCATTAACTTTGTACACTCAGAGGAATGCAAGCAAGAAAATGGAATGGAAATGGAAATGTTATTTCTGAGAACCAGACAAAGGGCCTGGGAGTGTGTCCTCTGCTTACAGAAGCATGTTCAGTATCTGATGACTCCAGCACTGAGTTTTATAGAGACTTAGGCTGAAGGGGCCTTTCAAGGGCAAGGTAAAGAAACAAGGCCAAAAACACAGGCCAAATACTGAAGTCTTATTTAGAGAAAACTCCTCCCTGACCTCAATGGGAGTTTCCCTTAGAAAGGGCGGCAAGGTTTGGCTCATAAACCCTGCACATAGATTTAGCAAAAAAAGAATTCTGTTCAGATGGAAGAATAGTTTGTTCTCTTATGAGTCCGTATACATACGGACTTTGTTAATTACTGGAGCTTCCATAGTGTTTATCTGTTCACCAGCATATTTATTTCCCCTTACATCTAATGCACCTTTGACCTTTAATATAGTACCAACATTAAGCAAGCAAACCAATAAAATGACATGGTTACTGAAACTTATGAGTTTCTCTTGTATTGTCGAACTATCCTTTTTGCAGTCTCACTCATTTCCTGTCAGGGGAGTTTGGCATTCAGTCTCCAGTACATAAACAAGCCCAGGAGCTGGCCCAAGCCAGACATTTTGCACAGCTAACTGCGGAAGATGCTTTACAATGAAGTAAATAATTCTCCCCACAGGACCTGATCTCTTTTTGGGTGTCCTCTGTTCCTATGGCTGGCTTTTTAAACATCCCTCTCCACCCTTTTGGAAAAACAGCCAAACAAAAGCAATAAGAAAGCTTGCTATTTTTGTGCTGCATTTCAAGTGAAATTTCCCATTGACTCTAAGACAGTTTCCTGATACACACGTGGTTGTTCCTGATGCAAATGAGATGCACTGGAACAGTACCTCTTTTGCAGGTGGTGAAAGGAGTTTACAATTGCAGCTCCATGGGGGGTCATGTGCATCAGCTCAGGCAGTGGGGTAAGCCCTGTGTAGAGCATTGTCATATCCAAATTAATATTGGCCATTAGCAGAGCATTGCATCTATATCACTTGGGGAGCTGAGGTAGGTCTTACAGAGACAACTTGTAAACTTCTGCATTTTTGGCCTGCTGACATGCTTATACCAATGTCTGAGCCTGAGTCAAAAAAAAAAAACGCACTCTTTTACTCCAATAGCTTTTTTTTTTTTCTTGAGCCTTTGCCACAGAATAATCCTTTTCTCCTCATAAACATTGAGCTTTAATTGCCTTTTGGGGACTCTTATCCATTTACTTGTTTTTCTTTATGTAAAATAATTCTACATTAAACTTTGTTGCACCTTGGGCCGACAGTTTTAAAATATTCCCGTTTGCCTTGTTTTCTTGGTTGTTCTTTAAGTGATATGAGTTCACTGCTGATACTGCATTAGTGATCAATCAAAGCTTTGCCAAGAGCATGCAAAATAAATAAATAAATAAATCCTCCAGTATATTTTGATGTGCCTTTGAAAGGAGGAAAATTCCTTTCACATGGCCTCTTGTCCCCAGAAATCTACAAGTTTCTTTGTCTTGGCAAGTGGCCAAACAGCACCGTGATGTACCATTTTTCTTGGCTAGTGTTTTTAGGTCTTTTGAAACCAGACCAAGTGTTCACATGGTATTTCTTCATTTAACAGCTGCAAGACAGTGACCGCAGCTGCATGTGCCGTGAAACCCAGCTTCCATCTATAGTAAGGGTTGCTGTGTTTTTGTTTTTTTGAGATAGCTGACTAAACGAATTCAAACTCGGGGCTGATATAAGCAGCTCTGTGGCTTCCTATGAAGCCTTTTTACTGTACCTATAAACCTTGGTGCTTTAAAAAGCAGAGCTGGAGAGAGGCCTTTGCGGGGTAAATGTGTATACGCATGCTAATTTTCTACATGCATAGGATTGCATTAGCATCTCCCTAGGTGAATGCCATGCAAGTGGACTGAATCTGAACATCTGTAGCCCACCTGGCAGCAATCTTTGCAAGCCCACACTGCTTGGTTCCTCCCCTAAACCCAATCCAAGTCCCTTGAGGTTACAGACTTGGCAGCCTGTTTAAATTGACCCTCTTTAGAGTGGTCCCTTACATCATTTCATTTCATAAGCTGTTAACTAAACTATTTGTGAGATTGGCCCAAGTTGCTTGCTGACAAATTACAATGATGGTTGTAAAAAAAAAAAAAAAAAAAAGAGAGAGAGAGAGAGAAAGATAAAGAAAAAAAAGAAAGGAGAAGGAGAAGGAGAAGGAGAAGGAGAAGGAGAAGGAGAAGGAGAAGGAGAAGGAGAAGGAGAAGGAGAAGGAGAAGGAGAAGGAGAAGGAGAAGGAGAAGGAAGAAGGAGAAGGAGAAGGAGAAGGAGAAGGAGAAGGAGAAGGAGAAGGAGGGAAATGGGAAAGGGAAAGGGAAAGGGAAAGGGAAAGGGAAAGGGAAAGGGAAAGGGAAAGGGAAAGGGAAAGGGAAAGGGAAAGGGAAAGGGAAAGGGAAAGGGAAAGAAAAAAAGAAAAAGAAAAAGAAAAAGAAAAAGAAAGAAAAAGAAAAAGAAAAAGAAAAAGAAAAAGAAAAAGAAAAAGAAAAAGAAAAAGAAAAAGAAAAAGAAAAAGAAAAAGAAAAAGAAAAAGAAAAAAAGAAAGAAAAAGAGAAAGAGAAAGAGAAAGAGAAAGAGAAAGAGAAAGAGAAAGAGAAAGAGAAAGAGAAAGAGAAAGAGAAAGAGAAAGAAAAGAAAGAGAAAGAGAAAGAGAAAGAGAAAGAGAAAAGAGAAAGAGAAAGAGAAAGAGAAAGAGAAAGAGAAAGAGAAAGAAAAAGAAAAAGAAAAAGAAAAAGAAAAAGAAAAAGAAAAAGAAAAAGAAAAAGAAAAAGAAAAAGAAAAAGAAAAAGAAAAGAAAAAGAAAAAAGAAAAAGAAAAAGAAAAGAGAAGAGAAAGAGAAAGAGAAAGAGAAAGAAAAAGAGAAAGAAAAGGAGAAAACCCCTCAAAAAATGGTTCATATGCAAAGTGAAGTCAGCCAGGAAATATTTATGCTGGGTCCTGAATGATCAGATGTTCTGGAAGGGGAAAGGAGGAACAAATGTTTCCCTGTCTGCTTGTTAGGGGTTTTTGTGGTGTTCCAGTGAAGAGTGATGAGGTTTTTGTGGGGTTAAGATATCTGAAACTAAGCTTGGCAGGATGAAATATTCTGCCAATGCTTAAAAAGAGACCATGCATCTGTGCACTAAAACATGCTGTTTTAAGACCTTAATAATAATATTACTAACTAGTTGGTGGTGGTTTGAACATGACCTGAGAGTGGAACAAATTCATTTTAAAAGCCATAACAGGAATAGTACCTCATAACTTCTGGGACAAAATTCCCAAGGAGTTTAATGGTTTTTGTCAAGACTGGAGAACTGAGTAGTGCAGTGCAGTGGTCAGTCAGGTAAATGTGGTTCCCTCTTAGATTTTGTAAGATACAAGGATGTGCAGACTTTTTTTATCAATTTGTTTAGGAATTGGGATAATCTCATTGTGAAAACAGGATTATTGCTCAAGAGTTCACCTAATCTACACACAATAAGAAATAGACAGATGGGATGAAATAACAAAGACAGCATGAGATAACAGCTATGGTTAGCAAAATAAACACACTTTTCCCTTTCTCCAGGTTATTTTTCATTTTTGTTCTTGTAGAATAGTGGTGGTTTGAGGCTGGCAAGCAGCTGAAATGTGGTACTTGTCCTGGGGCTAAACCTAGGCAAAATGTGGCAAAGCGACTGTGCAGGGAGGTGGTGTGTGAGCTGCACTCTACTGAGCAAGCCAGAGCCCTGGCAGCAGAGCCAGCCAAAATTGCCATTGAGGGGGGGTCACTGGGAAACTCAGCATAACAGCCACTGCACACCACCAAGTCCTCAGCAGGGCCCTGGGGAGCAGCTGGTGTTTCCTGCCTCTAAAACTCTCCTGGAGGTCCCCTTCCTTCCCTTTGGGTCCCCGAGGTATGTGTCTCATGGCCCTCAGCCACACAAAGATTCAGGCATGTGGCTCATAGCGCCAAGAGGAATGGCCACCCTTGTAGTAAAACAAAGTTCATCTGTGTTTATGGAATTCTTTCAGCATGTTGTTTTTACTGAAGAGAAGCCATCCCAGTCCGTCTCCTCTCCCAGCGAAGGCCACAGAAGGCTTGCTTCAGCCCTCCAAACATTCGCTCTCTCTTTGTTGTTTGTGCACATACACCTCTGCCACCTTGCCTTATGCTCTGCTCTGATTTAGAGATTAAAAGCAATGGACTGATAAAATGAAAGGGAAAAGGATTACATGTTCTACTGAGGATTTACTTGCAAAATACATTCAAAGGTTTGCTAACACCTTTCCTAGCTGTTCATAGATGTTTAATAAGGTTGTAAGCAGTCTAACGTGTCAACAGGTTGCTTTATCCATGGTTCATCACTACCAATAGTACTGTATGCCAGAACACTTACATCCAGCTGTGGCATGGCCCCTTGTGTCTATTATGTATTCAGACATCATTAATAATTGATTAACCCTTTACAAACCACTTAGATGTAGAATGTCTCTAAAGTGGAAACGGGAACTGATCAGACAGAGGCTTGTCAAGGAGGCTATTAGGCAGCCTCCTTCCTGTCCAAAGAAACCACATCAATGATCTCATGTGTTCATTCAGGTAAATTCTGCTCCATTTTTATTTATTTAATTTCTATAAATTAAACAGTTTAACATAATAATTATTATAAATAAATGTTTATTAATTTGTACTATTTATTTCTTCTTTGTCCTTTTCTCTGTTTATTCAATAAAGTTCGCAAGTATTGTAGGGGATTTGGGTTGTATTTTCTGTGAAAGGGTTTTCTACCTATGTTATTTATTAGTTCACTCATCCTCCATGACCTGGTCTCCTCATGACATGCCAGGAGTTGTGTACATGCACTCAGAGATGAGTGAGTTGTAATGATTTCCCCATACAAGGTTGTTGGTGTGTTCATTTTCAAAACATGTTACTATACAACAGCTGAGCTCTAGAGGGAGAACACATGGAAATTGGACAATGGCTTTGTCTGAAGTCCTGTAAACGTGAGCTAATGGAATTTATCACAGGTGTAAAACATCATAGAATTTATAGGTGTGTGTCTACCAGTGACCAAGACTTTGGTGTCATCGTTCATGATGTGCCCAGGCTATAATTCTTCAGAAGAAGTGCAAGGCATACTCATCCCTATAGGTTCTGACAGAAGGACCTCTCACCTCCTCTCCCAGGCACAATCTCCCAGGCAGCATGCCATAACTTGCCAATGGCAGAGAAGGGATAAGCACACATGATTTACAGTAACTTTAATGGAATTCACTTGATGGCTTAAAAGCTTTTTATATAACAATATTAGTTCCTACTGACTCCTAAACAAGCCTTTTTCTAGTTAAAAAACACAAGCCTGCAAACTGGGAGGCACCAAAGGGACTTGGTTCAACAAGAGAGGCTGAGTTGCACAATTGAAAGGTATTGCTGGCAGCATGCTCGGGGAATTTGCTATGGAGGTTTCATAAATTTAAAATAAAGCACCTGCTTCTATGTTGAGTCCTGTGTTTCTGTGCTACTGAATGCTCCTTTGAAACCAAAAATATTGATATATTCTACACTGCAGGGAAATCAATAAAAACTTTAATCACAAAATTAAATAAAAACCAAAGCTACAGACATTACATGGTAGTACTTTTGGAAGGAGCAAAATGATGTTTTATGGTTCCGCTGCATGTGGACTTATTTACAAAATAAATAAATAAATAAATAAACATTAGCTTCTTTAGTACTATTGAGGTGGAGAATAAGGACCTTCCCATCACTGTGAGTTGACATCTTAGTGGACTTTACTGCAGTTGCAAAGGAAGAGTAATGCCTAGGTCCTTCAGTGATTTAAATGGTTTTGACAGAAGCTTTTAGATCCACCTTTATTGCGGTCTCTGAACTTTGTTAAAAGTTTGTGCCACCATCCTATTCCATTCATCACTGTGAAATAGCAAAGTATATTGTACAATGAAGTTGCACACCTGAATCACATATACATTGCAGTAATGGACATGAAACTGAAGATCCTACATTGTATCAAGCAAAATTTATCTATAAACACTTTTTGGCAAGTTCTCATATAGAACTGTGCAGAATAATATCAAGTAAACATAAAGCTACATTAAGAGTCCTTATTTGTATAAAACCTAAAAATGTTTATATGTGTAAAAAGATTAAATCCAAGCATTTCTTAACAAAATGTACCTGTTTTTAAATGAACATATTACTTTGAAAATGTGTTGTAAAAGCACAAAATTGAGTCCTTTTGCATATTAACATGAAAACACTTTCTGAGAAGAATAAAGTTGAAAAAATTCCATGTCCATGTTCTTCAGGAAAAACTTCACCTCAGGTTTCCTTTTTCTAGCAAATATGCTTTTAAATGTGAAAGATTTTTCTACAGAATTAAAACCAAAAATAAAGTAAAATAAGATAAAATGCATTTGTACATAATTCTACTGTATTCACCAAAGATTTTCATTTCAATTTCTGCAAGAAACCAATGACTTTATTGATAAAGAGGGAGATTTTCCACTTATAATCTTCATAATACTTGCTATGATTACGATTATTTGCAAAATCAGAGAAAAAATCTGATTAATCTGAAAATTATTATGAATTTGACCCATCAGATGACATATCTTCTACAACAACAGAAATAACATAACCCGGATTCTATGAATCTATGGTAATTCTTTCCAGTTCTGATCTGACAGAAACCTGTGGAAAAGGAATAAAGGGAAAAACAAATATATATATATATATATTTATATAATGTTATATAATATATAAATAAAATTAAATATTTATATATATATAAAACAAGCAGAAGCAGATATTTCTTCCACCTTAAATGAGTAGGCGTATACAGGTAAATGCTGTATACGGGTAAAACCAACAGGTAAATGCTGCTAGAAGAATGAAAGGAGAGATCATTTTGTATTTAAGACTATTTAATATTTTGTAAGATAGAAATAAATACAAGCGCTCATTCTAAACATAGGAGTTTTTTGTTTTGTTTTGCCTTTTTTTTTTTAACTCTTTAGACAATTACTTCAAAAATATGAACAGTCAAATTAATCAACAGTGGCAGCAATTCTTCTCCAAGGAATGTCTTTAATCTGTAGGTTTTATAATGGGAGAAATGGGAACTGCAGGTTATAGCCTTTTTTTCTAAATTGGTTTTGGACTTACTCTAGAATGATGGACAGATTCCTAGTTCTTCATATGGATGGGATTTTTAACACCAATTCCTTCTCATAATCAAAGGCAGAAGGAGAGTAGTGCAACACTTTTAGTTAAGCTTACTCGTGCCACATTTAGGTTCATTTATTCTGAATATGTTTAGAGATATTATTCTTTTCCTAATTATCACAATAGTCAGCCAAGAGTTGTTCTTCAGGGGTTACTTTGAATTCAGGGACAAAGAGCAGGAACCACCTGTTGAGAGATATGTCCATGCAGCCATTTCCAGAATGGGGACTAGTTTCTTGAATGTTGCTTTTCATGGAAGTAACCTTAAGGGCAGAACTTATATAAGAATCCATTAGGGACAGACACAATTGGATCTATCATAGCATATAATGACTTTCTGGGCTACATGTCACTTTGCTTTGCATCTTACAGGCAATTTGTGAATGGCAGTTGGCGAGACAAGATCTGCTATATATATTTTCCCGTAGAATATTGAACGTGACACAAAAAAGTCTGATTTTAAACTCAAGATAAATAATAAAAAATAACATAGAAAAGCTGTTAGTAAATACTGCAAAAGGAAGTGCTTGAGGGTGTTTTCTGATAGTGTAGTTATTTATAAACCTTTCCCTTCTACATGCTAAAAGACTCATTAAGGATGGGGATTCTGGATAAGAGCAATAGAATGTATTGTGCAGTGGGTAGCATGAAGTAAATATTCAATAGGCACTGGAGAGTCCTTGTTCAGGGACCAAGCTCGGGAAGTGATGTAAACTGTTCACAGAGCACTTAATTTGATTCTATCAGAGATTTATTTCAGCATGTGATTGATGGAAACTGACTAAGTGGTAGTGTGGCAAAAGTACAAAAGCTATTGAACTATTAATGTTATTTATAAGACAGGACTAACTGTGATAAGCAAGGACCAATATGAAATGTTTGCTTGCTTATTTAGAATGAAAACCCTTCCTTTGCAAGGAGAAAGCACTATTGCATGGGCTTAATGGAAACTATATTAAAATGTAGACATACCGGAGTCAACATAGACTCAACTCCACGCTGTATGATGGTGTGAAAAGCAGGTTAGGGCTGAAAGTTTTGCAACAGATTTTGGAAGCACATTATGGTCAAAATGGTAAAAAGCCATAAGCACAAAGATGCTGAACTCTCTTGGATTCAGAAAATGTTGTTCTTCATCTGTGACCTGTCAGCTGCACTGGGCTTTGCCATTTTATTTCTCTGTTAAGGATGGCAGAAATGGTAAGCAAAGTGGAGCAGCAATCAGTATTCTTTGTATTTGACAACTATTTCATCTCCCAAAGAAATCACCCCTTCCTTAGGTCCACATTTCCTGAGTGCTTGGAAAGCATGACAATATAAATATATGCCAATCAAGTGGTTAGCATAATAACATATTGTGAAATTATATGTAAACATCAAACTACATTGATTGGGCAATTTCCTATCCAGTTATTCTTGAATTACCACTTCCCTGAATATGTCTTTTAGGAATGTCTGGGCTAAAAAGCAATCTGCAATGTTTTATTCTCTTTAGACCTAATTTATTCAAAATATACCAACTTCCACGTAGTGGTCGATATATTGCAGGCTCCTGGGCCAGCAATAGCAACCTAAATTGGCAACCGACTGACCAGCTACAGAACTCAAGGAAGAATACGGGTAATTGATTTTTAAATATTTGCATGAAATAATTCAACAACATCTTGCATGTGATTTACTGCATGAGCTCAATCTCTAACCCATTTAAAACCATTTCCCTGAACTCAAGCAGAGGGATCAGACATACCAGCATTCCTAGTACTGGAATCCTCATGGTACCATTTAACTTGTAGAAGGAAGGAAGGTTTAAAGTCGCAGGTGGCCTCACAATTCCTGGGAAAGGTCCCACTTCCCATGCAGGTCTCCTCAGCAGCTACACAAAGCCAACCAAACTGTCAATCAAAAAGTAGTGATTAGAAGTTAGTCCAAACATCTGCCTTTCTTGTGTGGTTTCCCTGGGTGTTCTGCTTAGATTCTGTTGCATAGAAATACATGACATGAAAGAGTTTGTTCACTTCACAGAAAAAGGCACAGCAGCTTCTTGGACTTCTGTCTTATTTGCTTTAGCCAGCCAATCGTCTGCATGACAGAGAACATTTTTTAATTTGATGCTGGCGCACTGATTAACAGCTCAGGT
This sequence comes from Anas acuta, assembly GCF_963932015.1. Classification (NCBI taxonomy): domain Eukaryota; kingdom Metazoa; phylum Chordata; class Aves; order Anseriformes; family Anatidae; genus Anas; species Anas acuta. Next base: position 15,049,276 of record NC_088980.1, on the reverse strand, counting down.
CCCTTTACAGATATATATTTCTTAGACTTGCCAATCAGCAAGATTAAACAGTAAGCTTGTAGTAATTTACTTATAAAGAGTGAGCGGGTGACAGCCTCATATCAGCTAATGTTGGCATATTATCTACTAAAGGAAAAATGAAACCAAATATTTTGTCTCCTAAGAATCAAAGTAGGAAAGAACAGGAGGAATGTGTGGCATTCTTCCCCAGTGGATAAGGCAGTCATTGCCCAGATAATAATTAGGTCTTTTTCCTTCATTGACATTGTAGGCTGGATTTATGCAGAAAATAAAGTATTTGAAGTAATGTGATATCCATGATCTACTTTTAAGTTTATTCAAAGTTCATAGAGGCCAAGGAGAGTTTTGTCTTAACAAAGCTTTGATTTGAGAGCTCTTTTGCCCCAAAAAGTCTGCATGACTTGGATATCTGGAATAGTTTTTTTTCTTTCTTTTTTTTTTTTTTTTTTTCCTGTAAGAGCAGGCTTTCTGACAGTTCTGGTAGGCAACAAGGTCAGAATAACATCTAAATATCTTCCAACTGGCTAGATACTGATTCTGACAAGAATCAGGATGTGTAGAGACCATTTATATTTTCATAACATTTTAATCATATTTTCTCAGAAGCATCCACACAAAAAATCCTGGGTTTGTAGTTCAGACCCAACTGTACCTCATCTGTCATTAGAACCACATAAACTCAGGGATCTCTGGAACTTAGGGAAAACACTTATGACAGAAGGATCTCCAAAAGGTTCAGGTGTACATAGAATTAGTTCTGACTCTCCATTTTGTTCTGTATGTCCAGATCCCAGTCACTAGCTGGAACACTGAGATCTCTTGGCCATGTCTGTTGTATCAGAAGAATGAAATTGTAAAATAGATAAAAGTACCATGACTGTGATCTTCCTTTCCTCACTGTTGGCTTTAATTGGACTGTCGACCAGCCTCAGTGGGGCCACACAGTGACCGAGTTCAGACTCCCAGCTGTTGGACATGTCCAGCCCTGCCTGTATCCAATGCATCCAGCATGAGCATGAACCCCACAAACCAACAAACCTGCCTAGGCTTACCCAGGGCAGCCCCAGTGGCTCAGTGTCATATCTGTTAACAAGCCTCAACAGGCAGGCTTGGTGGGGCTGGGATGGATACCTACCTGGCAGTTTGAACATTTGACTGTGACTATACTGTAAAATCAACAGTCATTGAGAACAGGATCAAGACTTGGTCCCCACTGTTTAGAGGTACAGGATCCCTAGTGCTGCCTTGACCTGTACAGCAGCAAGCACAGGTCAGGTGCTTGCACTGGCTAGCATGTCTTTCCTGCAGGCACTTGTAGGAGGATATCTGGCTTTGTGGAAGAAGAGAGCACTCTCTTCCTTGTTTTGTATCCTGCTCCTGTGGCTCGTACTGTTTATGTATACACATGTAATGAAACTTCATTGCATGGTGTCTGAAATATAGGTTTGATGCTAATTTTTCTTGTCTGGTCTGTATTTTAATTTGACCCGACATATTTTTCCCCTTGCAATCATACCATCTTGAGTGTCTGTTATAGTGATAAAATGTCTCATGTGCTCTGCCAGAAACTGTCATGTTCCCATTGTTTTGTGATTACAGGCAAGCTGAGTCATAGTGGCATTCAAAACAAAACAAGAAAAGGAAAAAAATGTCATGTCTTCAACACTTCAGGCAAAAAAGAATATAATTTAGAAAGGTAAATCATAACATTACAGGAGGTCAAAAATAGATCTCTTGCCCAGTTTTTTAAGATGAGACCTGTATGCAGACTCAAATTACATTTGTTAGGAGTGCCATGCTTATTGAGCGATAAGTAAACTGGAAGAATATGAGATAAAGGTAATGGACTAGTCACATATCTTAGGCATTTAAGTTTGCTATCATTTTTTCCTTTTATGGATAATATGATTTATTTTCTTGAGGTGCTGCACTCTGTGTTGTTTGTTGAACATTGCAGCTGCTCGCCCTATCTTGGCTTTTTAATTTTTCTAATTGGTGAGCCAATAATATAGGGAAGATGGAATGTGCTACACAAGTGCAAAGCACTGGCCAGGCTCATTGATTTTAGTGGAAATTAAGGCCTACATCTATATTTTATGCTTATATAGCACATTCCTTTTTCCACACTTTTCCATTTATGGGATAACATTGTCACTGGAGGGAACACATCACATTCACTTCTGTATTATTTAGCCATGTAATGTGATAGTGATAAGATCAAGATGTTTGGCACTAAAATCCCAACTGTTTCAGCAAGTGCTTCATGGTTGCTTGGGGTGTCATATCTGTTAACAAGCTTGTTCATCATCTTTGCTTTTTCCTTGTGGAACAGGTAATGAGTGGTAACTTGTTCATCTTTTTCTCTAGTCATCCACTGCCTTGTTACCAAAACAATCATCCTTCATTGAATAGCAGTAAATCTTTCCATAAACTGGATTTTTTTTCTTCATGCTAAAATCTATACACTAATTCACATAGTAGATTTTCATGCAGAACTCTCTGGTTTTTAAATACAGGACAGCTGGGAATCCCCAGCCCGACACATGCTATTATAATCATAGATCAGTCACTTTACCAGTCTCTTTTTCCATTTCTCTCTCTATAAAAGTGGGACAATCTGATATTTACCCTCCTTGTGGCCTTGTTGCATGACTTAAGAAATGTTTACGGCACAAGACTGTTACTAGCATAGCATTGTTTACTCCTCCAAATGTTGATTAAGGATACTGAAATTATCTGGATTATAACAGTACGGTATAAAAGGAAATGAAAATGAGTCTTTAATCACTCTCTCTGTGCATAAAGGAAAACAGATAAGACCATCCCCAAACTCAAACTGTAAATGGGACCTTGCCTACTGAGTACAATTTTGTCACACATTTTGACTCTGGATATTGCATCGTGGCAAAACCTCTTTGCTGCCTGCTGCTGTCAAACATAATGAAAAGGATAAAGACAAGGAAAGTTAATGGCCACTATATCTCATATGGGCCTTGCTTCCACAGATCTGGTAACCTTGTCTGGAGCTGCTTTCACTACATGCAATGACATGCTGTGGCTTCAATTACATGGATGCTGCTGTGTTGCTGCTCTGCCTAGTGACACTAAGATACTGCTTGGATAAATATTGTCTCCTGAAGGATTTCACTGAGTCAAGAGTGATGAAAATTTCTTCTGGATGAGACAAGTTAGCATTGCTATTGCTGACTCAAGCAGTGGGGGGATCCTTTGTGTGGTGTAGAAATGCTTCTTTGTCCAAGTCTGCAACTGTTCCCCTGCTCAGGAGGCACAGCCCCAGCTCTGTTTCTCCTAATTTGGTTGGTGTCTATCTTAGCTTGCTGTGATACTAGCACATCAACCCATGTTTCTTTGTCCTCTCTGAGAAACTGTGCCACTGCCACCACTTTCATTCACTTCTTAAGAAGCCCAACAATTCTCAGAAATCTCAGGAAATCATAATGAATGTGAAAATGTGGAAAGCTGAGAAATAGTGTCTGTGATGCCTTCATGAGCCTTATAAAAATCATACACTTACTGAGTGTTTTAAAAATCTTCAGTTCATTGCTGTTTATTTCACAAACTGTGTTGCTCCTCTCCCCCCCCCCCCCCCCCCCCCCGCCCCAGTCTTCCTGTTATGTATTTGACCCTTGGGTCCCTAGCAAGTGCATGTTAACAACGTGCATGTAAGATGCTTCATATTACAGATGCAGCAGTGTGCAGTGCAGATCATAAAGCACCTTTAATTGAGTACCAACTCTCTTTCATTCGGAGTCTGCCTTTGTCAGCTTTTCCCCTCGCAGCTCAGAAAAAGCAGAGGAAAGTTAAAGGTTTGCCATGGGATCTCCATTACTTCCCTATTCAAATTTCCAGTTATTATGCTAGACCTCCATAAAAATCATTCTTTCTACTCCTTTGTGCCAGATCTGGATGACCATAATCTCTTAAAATGTTAAAAGTTTCTAGCCCCATGAAATACAAACCACTCATCTATGTAGGCTTCAGCAGCTGGTAATTGAATCTGGTTTGCCTCTCTATATCCTCATACCCCTACCCTTTTTCTGGGATGCTACCGCTACACCTATGTCAGTAAACTGAGTACGATTAGGGCATGCCCCAAGCACTGGCACACACTATCCATACTGTAAAACTACTAATATGGTACGTGACATGTCTTTGGATCAGACAATCCAACATTCTCTCAGACAAGTAGTGGGCATGACTCAGCATTCAGCATGGGCTAGAGACTGTTCCCATTTCTCCATGTAGATACATTTACCCTGCCTGGGAGTTAGACAGAGTGAGAGAGAGGTTAGGTAGACATGAACTGTGCTGTATCAGTTGGCTACAGGTGCATCCACATCAGTGTTTTAGTTCAGATATGAAGCGTGTATTAGAAACTAATTTCCTGATTAAAGTTTCCTGTTACCCAAAATCCCATCCTGAACAAAATACAGGGTGCAAATATTCTCTGTCATTGAGGGCAACACTGCACCATGAAATAAAATGATTGTAAGTTAGTGACAGTATCCTAATTTCCAAGCTACTAGCTGTGGCAAGTAAAACAAAATAAAATGTTACTGTTAAAAAAAGTATTTCAGTGTCTCAATGTACCTTTGAACATTGGAGGCGACCTTCATTACCACGTTGAGCTTTGGGGCTTGAATACAACATTTTATATTCTTTTTCCTCATGTTCCTGTAACAGTGCTATCGTGTATAAAATAGTTAAGGTTTTAAACGTGCCATCTAAAAACTCAAGGCTCAATATACTAAACCTTTGTGCTCCAAACAAAAGATGTCTAGGTTAGATCCACAAAAGATGCATCAAGTTCAGCATAAAAAAAATCATTTAATAGCTGCACAATAGTTCTCACTTGGCCACAAAGATTAAGCAACCTTCAATGGCAAGTTTGCAGTGATGTCATGGTCCTAATTGGTATTGCTGGTACTATATCCTCTAGTCACTTATTTGAAGGATCTACTGCTTAGAACAAAATTTCCATAGTGTATTCCAATGGGCTCTCCTCTCCAGATGTTATTTCCAATTCACACCATTATTTAAAGTCCCATGTAATCTCTGTGAGGTTGTAAGAATTTTTCTTTGAAATATTGCTGCTGTGTTTTGTATAATGGACAACAGTCCTCAGGACAGAGAAATATTGATTGAAAAAGAAAGCTTTCTTAGAGGATTACCTGATGAATGGATATCTACCTAAAGTTTGGTAGGTCAGTTTTAGGGACAAGTACCATGCTTGTCCTATGCCCAGCATGGGGAACAATTTAACTCAAATGCATATCTCTGGGAGGCCATTGCAGAATTTTCCACTGCTACTTTGGGCTAGCACTAAGATCAATGACCCTGTGCCAAATGCTTTGTTTTTCTACAGTTCTTCTGTTGCCAGTCCTTATGTGCCCTCACAAAGGATATTGGACAACCAAATGGGAGTATGGAAATGAGTACTAGAAGATAGGAGATACTTCATACAATAGATCTAGAAAAAGATAGCCTGGAACATGTCTACAAGACAAGTCATCATTTTGTATTGTACAAAGATCAGATATCTGTTTGGTATAATCTGTACTCTGAGGAATTATCACTTAGGTCCAGTCCTGGACCATACATACATGGGACTATGAGAACTCCTTCTCTGGCTGTCTGTCTGCCCAACAGATGGACATGATAGATCTGGCTTTTTGTCTTTTTTTCTTCTTTTTCCATATCCAGTTGGCAGATCTTGTAATTTGCTGGGATGACCCTTCCAAGGGCTTGATATTGAACCTGCCATCTGTCTAATAATGTGGCCAGCTGGACACTAACACCAAGATTCAGTTCCAGACTCACATTTTCTTTCTCTGGCCCCATTTTGATCTGTTTGTTCTTACTTTTATCTGGACCCAGTAGACATGATGTTGTGCAAAGTCTCATAAATTCCTTAGCCAACATTTTAGTTTCTGGGTATACTTCATGATGGCAGGGGCATTGTTTTCCTGTCTCCTCAGACATTTTTTCATTGGATGTGGACCACATAGGATGCCAAAAAGGGGAAACCCTGATGAAACTATTCTCTCTGTTAATAAGCAGCAATATCTTCTGGTTGAAGCAATTGGTTTACATAAATCACTTGATCATTTCCCTCTGAATTTAATTGAACCACTGCACTAACTCATCAGTTTGATTCACATGACAGCACACACAGATTCTTGATTCATTAGAAGCACATACTATTTTGTCGTTCCCTTACAGATCATACTTTAGGACGTTCAGAACATTCGAGTCTGACAAAGACATTGGGTGTTATTGGATCCAACTAAGTTACTGAGTAGCAGGTCTGACTTTAAAAGACTATAAAAGAATTGTATTCTGCATAAGCTTGCTACAGGACCCCATCACGTTAAGGACACTGCTGTTAATGACATGAGAATTACTGCATCTAGGTGTCTTTGCTGGGTACACAGAAGTGACCACACAGAAAAAAAAAAGACCCTAGATGTCAGGGAATGAGAGAGTGGACTGCTCAGTAAAGGAAGGCAAGTCAGGAGCTGAGAACAGCAGCAATGCAAGCAGGGCATGGCTCTCAGTAGCCTAGACCTGCAGCACCCCACCAATGTGGGCAAAGCAAGTCCAGGGACAGAAGCTGGTTTCAAGTAAGAGTCAAGATTACCTGACAAGCCTGTAGTGACCAGGAAGGTCTGAAGTCAAACAAGGAGACCAAATCTGTTTTTCAGGGTCAGAACCTACATCAGTATATTGTATGGTCAGGAACAGGCATAGCTGAAACTTTGCTCAAAACAGGACCAAGTCTTTTGTGCAACAGATTTAATGGTTCCTGTCAAAACACATAGGGTGAATCAGATCTGTTATCCTTTACAAGTTTAATTTTAGTAATGTTACATAACAGATGTCTCACTTTCAAATACAAAAATATGAAGTAGCTATCATTTTTCATGAATATACCAAAAAAGTCTTTATTGCTCCATAAACAAGTGTTTCGCTTTATTAACATGACTTTCCTTGCTTGATCCATGAGAGACTGTAAAGTCAATGTCTGTGTTCTGATAGTTTCCCTGCTTCTATCCAATAACATGTCTGTGCCATGTCTTCTCGGAAGAAAAAGATCATTCTCCCCCAAGGGGAGAATCTTGTTCAACATTTGTTCTATGTCTTCTGCAGATCCTGTTGCTTCTTCTAACACAGATAATGCCACTCTTAAGTGTAAAGACCTATGTTGAAAATGATCAGTTTCTTGCCAGCTGTTAAATGAAGTACAGTACAAGGACAGTCCTCCACATGTCCATGGAGATAAGTTAATGATACTATGCTAATCAGGTGTGTGTTGTCCCCATTTAGCAAGCTTTACTGTGTATAGAGGAAGGTCTACTCACCCTGAATCCACTGAAGCTTGCTGTGGCAGACCATTGATTTATGCTGTTGTTGTTGCCTTAGAAAGCACAGAAGGGTTCATATTGGCAGGGAAGTGGGATCAATCCTGTAATTACAGTCCATTAGCAGGGATACCACTGTCAGGGCTCTCTTACATTAGAAACAGACCATCATTTCTAAAACTGTCTAAAACAATGAGGTCTATGAAAATAGCTCCCACTTGTGAGGAAGAGGCTTGTACAATCAGCTGCAGAGGTAATTGCATTGGAGCACAGGTCAGCATGGAGGGGAGATGGTCCTTGTCTCCGTGTATTATAAGCACTATGGCTAAGGCTGGCTCCCTTGGTTTCAGAGTGATTTGCAAGACCACATTTGAAAGCAATCTGCCTGCAGGTGGTTTTCCCCAGAAAGATTTCTCACCAGACTTCTAATTAGGGCTTTGCACTGTCTTCTTCTTCAGCTGGCAGAAGTTTAAGGAATTGCTTTCAGATTCCCCGTTCAGCTTCTTACAGACACTTCCAGGCCTCTGCCTTACCAGCTCCATCTGTGACTTTAGTTTTAAACCAATGCACAGCCACTCCCCTCTTCTCCTAACCAAATCTCTTCTTGATGAATTCACAGTTGGTATTTCCCACTGTTTAATTCCAGAAGGTGAAGTATGACTGTAATTAAACATGGTGCTACTCATGGTCACATTGTCAACTGCTGTTGCAGAGTGTAATACACTAGTTGTATTATTTGTGTGAGAACAGGTGCCAGCCAGCTGACATGGGGCGCTGGGTACTTGTGAGCTCAAACAGCGAGCTTATCAGTTGTAAATCTGGCTGCCATTGGCTGTCTGGCATCTCCAAACACTTAGGATGCTAATTTGGAGATACTGCTGCTGGTAAATTATCAGCTCTAGTATCTACAGTTGACAACTGTCGAGCATCCACATTTTCTTCTGCTTCTGCTCCACCCAGAGAAGTAGTAGATTGAGGACCCTCTCTATTGCTGTTGTTCCAAGGCTCCAAACCCTTTTAATGGGCCAACAGTAGGATCATGTCTCACATTATCCAGATTTTATTTTTTTTGATACAACCTACCTGTGCATTGACTGAAATGCAACTCCATTTCTGTGAATTGTGTTCAGCTGAATGTGCTGAACATGTTCAGCATTGCCTTCACCACCTGCTTTTATCTCAGAGCTGGAGAACAAGAGAAAGCCTCAATGAGAGAAGAATATTAATAATCTTTAGATTTCTTTCAATGTCTTCTTCCCTTCTGCATTCTCTTTGGCCCTGTGTAAATCGTTTAGCCATGCCTCTGCTTACCCGATCAGACCAATCTATCTTTTTATCTGTCAGCTTCCTGTCCGAGTGTCAGCAGTTCCAGGTATGGTGGTGCTCAAGCCCTCCAGCTAGGTGGGGCTGAGTAATATATCCTCGGGGTTACTGGAACAGTTTATGCTAATTCAACTCCCTGGATTTTAGCCCAAAGACTGCACATAAAAGAATTGAAATCAGCACTCCCTAGTCTCTAATTCCTAGCTTAGTCTCTACACACTTATTGTAATCTTTCTGGACTGTCTGGGCAGTTCTTCTAAAGGAAGGGCAATCTCACTCGCTGACCTATAGCTTTTTTCTCTTAGCTATGTCAGCAAGCTGCCCCAGCCAAGAAAGAGTTTAACCCTTTAGCAGCAAGGATTGCACTGCGTGACATTTCCCTGACTCCTCTACAAGAACAATGTCAATGATCATTAAGATCATCATTAATGATCATTTGTTTAAAAACTCAATAATGCGATTTCTTGGCATGAAAGTACAGTCCAGACCTTTGGGAAATTCAGATTCATTTGCAGAACTTCATTCTTGCAACCTCCACATAACATATGCACAAATAGGTTTACAGAAATTTGGAATTATCTGCAGTTTTTTATCCAAACTTTACAACTTAAGCCTATTTCAACCTGTATGTTGAACAGTACCTGAGTAGTACCTTAGGAGCACTGGCTCTGAAGCACAGTACTCACAGCAGTTCCCCACTTTGCCCCATAAGTTGCACTTAGTAGTTGAGGAGTTTCTTTTGCTTGGTCTTGGTACAAAAGTATTAAAATAAAAATCTAAGGAACCAGGAAGCTGCAGGAAGCTCCTCTTCTATTAAGATAGCAACTGTTCCTCACTTCTGTTGCTTCCCTCACTTTTATATCACCCTCTGTGTAAAAACTGCTTGGTTACACTGTAAATAATTGCATTTTATTCCTCTCCCATGTTCTCCTTCTTGTCCCAAATGACCAGTTTGAGTCTGGCAGCAGCTGTTTTTGAAGAGAAATTGACAAGAAATATCAGTGACAGTCAATATTTAAGGTACATCTTCCATATATCCCTATACCGCTGCACACAGATTTAGGGGCTCTTGTACCACCTGTCTGAGCAGCAGGTACTGGAAGGTGTTGCCATCTTTCTGTGCTGTTTTACAGAAGAGAACTGAGCAACTGCCCTACATGTGCTTCATAAAGCCACTCATTCTCCAGCAGGATCAACAGATGTCTTTTCCATCAGATGTTTGAGCAGTATAGATGCATTCCTGTCATATGGTCGTGAGGTATCTGCTGTCCCGGGCACCAGGAACAAAATGGTAGTCAAGAGCAGATCAAAGCAGTGTGACAGGGGACAGCCACCTGGGTTGGAGAGGACAATAATCTAATTCTCTCCAGAGAAGGCCCACATTCAAGGGAGTCCTCCTGCACCCTTCTCAAGGGCACAAAGGAACCAGGATTGACTACTTCCCCAAGCACACAACACACAATAAACACAAACACTTTTTGCTTCTCTACCTCATGCTCTCTTGGCTCTTGCTGTGCTCTGTGGGTGACTGGGCCAAGACAAGCCCACCCTGAGGGACTGTGCACAAAGACACTCACCTGCAACAGCGCGTCATGGGAAAGTGAGAAGGGAGCTTGCAGGGTTTTGCATGACAAGTCCATGCTACACAGTCCCTGCCACCCCACTGCACCAGCATCACCGGAGCCATAGCCTTCAGTCCGTGTAGGTGCTGCTATGACTTTCCTTCAGGTCTGGAGGCTTCTGTGGGAGCTCTGCTGTGGCATGTGTAAACAGGAATGCATCTAAATGCTTATTTTCAACCAAGAAAAAGGCCATTTTTGAATCCCTCAGGAACAGGAAGAAATTTTCAAAAGTGACTTGCAAAAATCACAGGAGAACCTTTGTTAATATTGCCCTTCACTGGCTGCTGCACAGGTACAGAGACAGCCCCATCTTAAAGTGCTTCCACTCCAAGAGGAAAGACAATAAACGGGTATGAAAAGCCATCTAAGAATTATGAGGAAACAGCTAGAAAACTGGTCAGCACAACAAACACTAGTTTCAGCACAGCAGCAGCCTGCCAATTGTCACATCTTTTGCAGCCATCACAGCAAGAGAGAATTTTAAAAATGGATTTTAAGGAGGGGCAGCCTCCACGGAGGTGCTTGTTTGAAAATTGAGAAAGGAAAGGAAAAGAAAAAGAAATAATAATTGAAGTCCAGAGTGACATTGAGTGTTCCTTGCCTTTGCTTTTGAGACTGAGCTGTTCTGGGTTGGGGGGGTGGAGGGGGAGCTGGTGGATGGGGAGAGCAGGGAGGGAGTGTTTCTTGGCGGAGAGAAAGAATCTTTTCGAGTATGTGAAAATACACACACGTGCACACACACATACAAAAAAACATTTCCCTGTTAAGATGTTTTCATTGCCTACATCTCGGAACCTTTGTTACGGTTACATTTGGTTCTCATTTAATCTGTGCTGCCCCCCTCGCGCCTCTGTCTCTCATCCCTCTATTGTTGTGCTGAGGCTTTTTTCTAGCCTCTCTCCTCACAGTGCCACCAAGGCCTCATGCCAGTCTTTCTTCTCTTCCCCTCTTACTATTGTTTCTATCTCTCTTTTCAGCATTCTGAGTACCCACTCTTATTTTAAGCCTTTTTCTTTTTTTTTTTTCTTTTAATTTTCCACTCTCTCTCTGTCATTAGTCCTGCTTCTTTTGTCTGTCATTTTCTTCTCCTGTGCTTTAAGCATGTCCTTTGCTTTTATTTATCCTCTAGATCATTTCTAGCCTTTTTTTTTTTTTTTCCCATCCTTTCTCCCTTCTGATTGCTTCATTCCCCTTCTCTCTTTTTTTCATGCTCTCTTATCCCATGGGAGCCTGTTGTTACTTAGTTATTTAAACAACTCTTCAAGAAATAATTTTTGTTCATTGTGAATCCACGGGTCAAAGTCCACCTTGGCAAAGGTACCTCCACTGATTTCAGTGGGTCAGCCCAAGTGCTGAAGCTTGTATGACTTCTTTGCTTCCAGAAACTGAATTTCTGAAGGCTTTGATTACAAACAGAACTATTTACATATTAAGCATGTTTGTGGCCAGAATTTGCACTCAGTGTACTTCAGTGAGATCATTTAATTCACAACAAAAATATTTTTTTTCCTGCTACCTATTTATTTCTTATTAAAAACATGTGAAATTTTGTTGGAGAAACATGGTCTGAGTTGGGGACCTGTTAAGTGCTCCATTGTGTTTAAAAGGAACAAATTTTCCTGACAAAAGCGATGCTACAGCAACCTTGTGCTTGTGAAAATATGTTGATGTTAGCTTTTGGGGTATTCTAGATTCTATCTGCCATGATGCTCTGGATTCATCTTCACTGAGTGAAGACATCAGATTATCTGATTTTTTATTCTTGTAAACAGCAAAATGTCAATTATTTTTGAAGACAATATTTGAGTATTTTGCTGCCTTCTGCCATTTAAACAGCCACTTTTTTGTCACCTATTTATGTTTTTTTTTGTTTGTTTGTTTGTTTGTTTGTTTTTGTTTGTTTGTTTGTTTTTTCCCCTGATGAGAAGAAGTACAGATCCAGAGGAAGACACATGGGCTGAATATGTGGGAAGCAGTCAGAGTGATCTTAATGTGAAAGGTCAGAAATGCTCTTTATTAGCCATATGAGTTTTATGGGTTGTAAAAGGAACCATCAAATTCAAGTCATGTTCCTTGTATTGCAGGAACTATGCCTTTTCTCCATTCTGGATAGTTAGAGAAAATGAAAAACATGAAGAAAAAAAAATACGTATAGAGGACAGAAGATTTCTTCAGTTGAGTATGCTTTTAATTAAATCTCAGCATTTGATGTGAATATCCATCCTGCATGAAAAAAGGCATTGGGAAATTTTTGAGTGTTATCACTCTGCTGAAGTTGTTGCCTGCTTCTGACCAATGGTCTATTTCCCTATTAAAAAATATTATTTTTTTTTCTCCATTTTCATGATGTTATTTCTTTTCAGCATCTTTTCTTTTTTCAGTCACAACCAGACAAATTCCTTCTCACAGTTACATAAGTGTTTCCCTTTTCCACTTTCATCTCTCATGTTGCAGGAACCATTTCCTCTTCTGCTGCCATTATCTGGAATGGGCTTCTCTGTATCAGTGACTCTTTCATCTCCTTTCAAACATCATGTACATCAGTCATACCCTCCCTTAGATAGCCTGCTTAGGCCCCCTGTCACTTTTACATTTAAATTATGGTTTAAATTATAGCCTCATTGTATAAGCATTTAAGGGATATAATTTGTGGAAATGACTACAATAAGACAGACTAGTTCCGTTTCATACAGCAGCCAAAGTGCACAGGTTGTGGACATGTTTAGCCCATATCTCAGCTTGATTAAAAAAAAAGTAAAAGAAAGATGACTGGTTAGAGAGCTGAGAAAGGTGATCCTGTGACCTACCACCTGCAGGAAGAGCACTACTGGTGCAGAACCATCCCCTTGCTTTTGACATCTCACCAAATCACCATTTGGAGCTCAGTCCTCCATCACTGCATCAATAGCCAAACCTGAAGTCAGGACACCAGATCATAGCTGATAGATAACCTCTTAACCTCCCTTCATCAATGATATAGCTTAGGTCTCAGGTACCAAAAATTTAGTTTGACAAATGTGGAGCCTAGCCCCTTGCCTAAGGCATTGCTTCCTTGGAAAAAGTCACCACCATCTCTACCCAGTTTCCCTCCCCACAAAGAGCAGGCCAAAAGCACAGTGGCAGCTTCAATCCAAGAGCAGGCCCATGGGTTGCAGAAGATTATTTGTATGAATGCTGAATGAAAGCCATCCACATAAAGAAGAGCCTCTGTGCTTCTGGAATCCAGCAAACCTCTAGTGATGGCCACAGATCAACGCGCTTTCTGCAAAGCTACCTGCAGGTGTCAAGCCCATGCCTGAGCTCTGCAGCAGCAACACCTCGAGTCACAACATTCCTGTGCCCTGCAAACCTCTGGCACGCCACTCTGCTACATCTTTTTTTGCCTGAGTCTTCCTCTGAGCTCTTAGGGGCAGAACAGAGTCCAAAACATAATTGTGCAAAGTTGCAAGAACAGGTAAGAACACATCTTATATGCCCATCAGACAGGCTTGAAATTAAAATCTGGTATAACAGACAACTACTCTCAGATCTAACTGCAAACGGTAAATAAATCCAGCTTGTAACTTAATGATCCTTGTGTTTGCAACCAGCATTGAAAACTGCCTGGGGAACAAAAGCTGGAACTGTACGTGGAAGACAGAATGAAGTCATCGGCAATTGTATACCGAAAGCACCTGGATTTTATCATTCTGACCTGGAGATACACTCACGTTGGTTCTGGCCAGAAATCCACCAGTCAGGGAGGGCTGGGCTTCAGGATCAGTCCCCTGTATATTAGGTCTGTGCTGCTGCTCATTTCACGTTCATATCCCGCGTTAGACACCCTGCGCTGCGCAGAGGCTGCGTTACATTATCCTGCTGGTCCCTCCTGCTCCCCCCTCCTACAGCTCGGACCAAAATTGTCTGCCTTACTTGGAATTCATTTCAAAAACAGATTCATGTGGCGCCTGCTATTCCCCAATAAACAAATAAATTAGCTGCTGTGATATGGAAATTTGCATGATTCACTGTACTTAAAAACTGTTAGCTGTGAACTTATTAATTGAAAACCACAGGACGATAATAAGTGTGTCCTTCAGTCTGAACATGAGTCCCTTGTTATAATGAATTTGTAAAGCAATAAAGATGTGTTTTTCCAGGAAAACACCACCGCCTCAGGACAGTTGAGGCTCAGTCGAGCCTCACAGAAGGCAGAGGCACTTTTGGGGAGGGAGGCGCAGGGCCCCCTGCCAAAGCGGCGATGCCCTGGCTGCAGGGCACGGCAAGGCGCTAGGGTGCTGGGGGGCAGGTTTGCTGCTCTGCCTCTCCCAGCCCCTCCAGCAATCCTGCCCTCGCCTTCCTGCTGGTTATTCCCTTTTCACTTCCCTCTGCTACCCCCAGCCCTGGGGGCACTCCCTGCTCTCCCTCCTCTGGCATCCCCACAGATGGGCGGGGAGAAATGATTTAGCCCTCGTGAAACATCACCTTTCAGCTGACTCTGCTTTCCCTGTAGAATGCTGCATGTATTGATTTATTCGCTCTGCTTTAGTCGTACGTACTCAGATGGGATTCTTCTGTCTTCCATTTATGGCAGAGAGACCATTTATTCTCTATCTTTTTTAGAAAATTCTTAAGCAAACCATTTATTTTGCAAATGAGACACAAAGGCTAAAATCTGGCAAGCCTACGTTCTCTGAAGTATACGTAGGCAAGGCAAATCCCGCATGTAACCAGCTACCCAAATGCATTTGTGTGTCAAACACAGGGAGTCCGGGCCCCATTCTGAGTGGCACTCTGTGCAATCCCAGTGCAGCCAGTAGTAACCACCAGTCTGAATTAGGATATTGTACTATGCATTTTCACAGACACTATGGTTTTCAAACACGAAACGTTAAACCCGTATTGAATAAGCATTGCAATATTTGGTGTGAATCTTGGCAGAATCATCCATTGCTTTGTTTTCTGTATTTTTCCTTCTTCTCTGTTTTCCTTCATTTATTCAGCAAGGAAGAAAGAGACTGCCTCTAGTGCTTGAATTTTAATTCTTTGCTGCACTGTCCTTGGGCAGAGCTGAGTGTTTCTGAGAGGTGTAATGCATTGTACAGAAAAGCATAAATGTGGTGCCAGTGGTTCTAATGCCAGGATTCATCACTGCTTTCCTTATCAATGGCTGTTATATCTTATTTTTTAAATACATTGAAAAATACTCATATTTAAGCTAACTTGGAAATTACAACCTTCACAAAAACACCGAAACAACTGTCAAAGAACCATAACATTTGTGGGATTTAATTTAAATGTAGATTTATATTTCTGTTGTTCTTGACAACAACAGTAAACTATCGTATGTATTGCAAAGCCAGAGTTTTGTTTTTTTCAGAAGTATGCTGTAACCACATGAACCTGCTGCCAGTATTGGCCCAAAAAGGAGACCCATATGCATTGCTGAAGATATTGTCCTGTGAAAGATCCATTTTATGGGGTAAAACAAGGGCATAAGGCAAATTACTAAAACTTTTATAGGCAGGAATTGCCAAAAAATAGATAAATAAATAGTAATTTAGAAAGATTTTCCTGCCATAAAAAAAAACAAAAAAAAAAAACAACTGTTTTTACCCTACACCAGCTATCTCTCAACTACCTGTTGTTTCTCAATCTAACATGTTATACCACTGTGATTTCTCATCTACTCATCTACTGTTAATGTAGACAAATTGCTGCAGTGGTCCAGCCAGCAGGGCCACATCTGTGGGAGGTTCAGCAGATGTGCAACATCCAGGGATCTTTCTTCAACAGGGATTCCCCATCATTAGATTCTCACTGTTGTTGGTAAGGTCACGGCCACAGCTATTACTTGTTTTCAGCATAGTAAAATGAAATCAGGATATTTCTGGCTCATTGAAACGTTAATTTCCAGCTTACTTTTAATTATATATTCCATAGCTGTTTTGTACTTTGCATCAAATGGACAAACTTAGTACTTGAATGTTCACTCACTCTCCCCAATCCTTCACTGAGGGGAATTACCACATTTGTGCTTTGAAATGTAAAACAGAGTATCTGCAACAGATCTAGCCACTGGGTTACTAGTGTTCCGAAGCTGCTGTAAGAACAATTGATTTCAACTCATAGTCCATCCACTAACCATCAGTACATACCAAAAACAAAAACAAAAACAAAATGAAACAAAAAACACTTATATGTACTATCAGTATCTACACTTCCTCTCTAAAATTTATAAAAAATTCAACTCAGAAAAAGTCAGGAGCATGGCAATCAGATTTCAGAGGAAAAAAAAAAGTACTAGTCTGTAAATTTTGGTTCTTGTTAACTAAGACTGCTATTTGTCTAAAGGACACCTTTTAAAAAGGCATAATTTAACCAGAAAGGCAGGAAAATTATTTGAGCTCACTAAATGAATGCACATGACTAAAACACGAAAAAATCAAGCTTGACATTCAAGATACATCTGAAGTTAAAGGGCAAGAAAATCTAATAAATCAAAAGAACACTTTTATATCAGAAAAGCAAAAAAACCTCTTACATGTCTTTCAGAGCCACAGAAGCATGGCCCATGTTATGATTTCCTATTTATTTTAAACTAAGTAATATCTCACCATTATCTCATAGAGTTCAGATAAAATTGGCAATGTAAGACTTATGAGCAAGTACATGAACTGCCCAACTCTAAAGACACCTTTATTATATGATCCTTAATGCCCAATTCTAGTTGCTTAATGCAAATTAAAGAATGTCTTAATGAAGCGGGAAGGAGACTCAGGAAATGAACAGATAAAAAAGGAATCCGGTAAGACACTAGCCTAGATCCAGATCAAAAACACAAATATTAAAATAATGTCTCTTTTTGAAGCATTTTATCTCGTTGTCCTATTTTATCATTCTGATTGGCCTATCCAGTTTTGCATTAAAATATCATTACTGGATATCAACACTTTTAAGGAGGTAAAAAAGAAAAAAATCACCAGAGATAAAAAGAATCAAAACAAAGAATAAAAATTTGACTCTTACTTATCCAATACTCAGGCATGTTGCAGGGATTTTTGTTTGTTTATTTGTTTTGTTTAATCAAAGGTACTTAAATATTAGCTTTGCATCTATCAAAACCAGCTTCTCAGACTAACTCCCTTTATCAGCTCCAGTACTGTTATCAGGCATTTTTTACAATAATCCTTCTTATCCTTCTTAAGACTTTCTTCGGTGATAAAAGGAAAACAACTGACTAAATAGCAAGGAGCCAAACACAACTAAAAAAAAAAAAAAAAAAAAAAAAGTACTTCTCAGATCATTTAACATGCAAGAAATAAATGGTTGCTACATGACTAGGGTCCCCTTGGATTAATCTGGGTATATAGGCAGGGTTGTAATGCTCACTTTACGAATCAAATCTTGAATCTGCAATTCTCAGTAGGAAAGAATCTGTAATGTTTTTCTCCCAGAAATATTAAGGACATGCACTTTTCATCCTGGCATGCCAAAGGATGAAAACCAGCAAGTCGAAGAGGAGACGGACACAAGCATCACATGTTCTTCCCTACTGGAGAAAAAGGGGAAAAAAAGACTAAACGCATCCCACTCAGACAGACTCTTGCTGACAACTCCTTAAGTTAAATATAGTCATCTCAGTTAGTGTGTCTGCTGCACTGCAGCTGCTGCTAAACAACATTTCCCTGACATGGGTGTGCAACTCACAGGCTGCATCAGTGGGTGAGTCTGCAGCCAGCTTTGGGGATGGCTCTCCCTGAGCTGAGGGCACTGGGGAAGTGACACATATGTACATCTCCTGTGCAGGGCTAAGGCATGATGAATTGTCACTTCACAATTATTTACGCAATGGAAGCCATCAGAAGCAAACTAAGTATGATTTTTTTTTTTTTTTTTTTTTTTTTTGTGACCAGCAGCAAAGGAGAAAATGAACTTTTAGAGAAAACTTGTGCCACCATCCTACTCATCAGCGTTGTTTTAAAACCACTGCACTACGTTAGTAGCAAGAGGTCTCCTTGGAAGAGTGAGTCATGTACTTTTTGAGACTTGTGGGCTTCCTTTCTTCTGAATCACAGCAAGTTTACTGTTGGATAGGGATACCTTCCCTACAAGAACCAAAAAAAGAGGTGAGGGAATGAGAAAAGTGGCTTGGATTAAGCAAATAAATCTTGTAAAACAGAGGATAAAGTCAATGACCTTCATTCCTTTTTTTTTTTTTTTCCCTCCCAAACTTTAAGAAACTGAGTGAAGAAATTGCACTAAGGGTTTTTACAAAGAGCACACCATGTCCTACACAGTGGTCATTATGCATTTGGAAGTGAAAACCATCCTCTGTTTTTCTCTTAGATCAGCTTCGTACATTCTCATCACCTGCTTATTTTATGTCTAACAACAAGTAGCAATAGGTGAACTGCAATGAGTTCTGCTTTGTTTAGCCTGAGAATTGCTATATGCTTATCTAAACCTTATCTGCGTCCTCCTACAAATATGTGAACCTATGGGCATTAGAAATATTCATGCACCTGTTACTGAAGTTAATGGGAGCTGCAAGCACAGAGTTCCCAGGACAATCAGATATCTTAAGTCCGCAAAATTAGGTTGAAAATCTCCCAGGGACAATTTTTCTCTCCCATCATGTTTACTACTTCCCAACAGGCAGGAAATATTTGAAGCACAGGATCACTTGTGGTATGCTGGCAATCCTGATTTTTTTATGGGAAGAAACCAGGAGACAGGGAAGGCCATCACAGATAGATAAAAAAACTATATATATATAAAGTAACTGAAAAGATTCAGTGTCTGAAAATGCTCAGTTTGGGATTGTCTCAAGATTCTGGGTGGATTTTCAGTTGGTTGTAATTTTCATCCCAACAGATTAAGCACTCTTTACTAAAAGGGAGGTTCCTCTGGAAAGTGCAAGGAAAATGGCTTCTTAGGCCCCTTCTTATAATGGAAAACACATGGGCACACTGCTAAGCTCATGCACTGCCTTTCTGCATTCAGTGGGTCTCTTTGCAGATGCAAGAGTTTTGGGAAAGAATGAGGGCTGCAGGTTTCAGGCTGCTAGGATCAGGATAGCATTTTACACACTCTAAATCAAGAGAAGAGGATTCTTTTCCATTTAAATACTGCCTTAGGAAAAATGGCTTTAGGATGACTTTGGTGGTTTCTAAAGCTTAAAATGATCCCCTGGAGAAAAAGGATACAGTTATGAGGAAGAATAGGTACTGTAAAACAGCTTGCTGCAAAGGTCCTTAGCAGAAGAGAGAAACTGGCTGGTTTGCTTGTAATTCTGCCGTGTTTGGCTTTATGATTTTGGTTGCACTTTTTAAAGTAAACCTAATTGGTGGCTCAATTGGCTGTTTCCAACACTGATCAAATACTGCAAAATATAAAAGTACACACATATTTTAGTGGAATGAAAATATCGTACCGGATCATATCAAATATGCTACTACACAAACATTCCCACAAAGTCATTTTTTTCACAAATTTTGACATGCCTGAAAATGCAGCACATTCACAGCAACCAGGTCTCATATAACTCAGGGCAAAGCTGACTGCACACAGACCACTCCGAGCCTGAGTCAGCCTGTCATAATTCCTTCCTGCCCCTTAGCCTCAAGGCACTGAATGTAGTCCAAAATGCAACATCTCATGTACATAGATGGAGATGATTCACAATGTGCCCCACCATTTTATGAGCCTATATGGGGCACCTTGAACAAGATCTATTGAACACAAAAGTTGAAGTAAGCCTCGCTTCATCTTGTAGAAAAGCTTGGGCACTGAGTCAGCAGCTGAAATTCAGACATTGGAAGTTGTGGTTGTGGAAAGCAACCACAACCTTCCCAAACACCACTACTGAATTTCCTCAGAGGTTGTGCAGCAACTATTGTCCCAGTCTTTGCAGAGGCTGCACAGGCTAGAAATGTCCTTGGGGAAATGAGAGTAGTACATAACTCTGTAGTTATGGCACTCTCACCAGGTACGTTCCTGTGGTGCTGACTGGCATTAGGAGATGATGCAGGAGCAGCTGCCTCTTCTTTAGTGCTCTCCAAACAGGTGTCCATAGTGACTCTGAGTAAGTTTTCATGTTCCCAAATCCTCTGAACCTTATAAAGTCCTGCCTAGGTGGTAGATACAGGGAAAGAGAGAGGCCCAAAGAGACCTTTCTGCTTTTGCATCATGTGAATTTGGAGCCCTGTTAACCATCTGTAAATGTAAGCTCGCTGGTGATGAGCAGAGTATCCCCATAAAGTTGCTTTCTTTTAACCCTTGGGGGTTTTGTTTCTCAAAAGACCTTCTACAGAAATAACACTTGCTGTGAATTCTTCACCAACCCAGATCATTAGCCAGGGTTCCTTAAGATTAAATGGAGCTCTTTGCACTCCTCACATTTGCAGATCAAGAATGTGATTTACAATGTGTGTGCAAAGGGACTCAGTCTTGCATAAGCACAGTGAGATCAGACAGCTTTTATAAAGCATAGTTAAAACTATGGAACGCATATTTGTAGGCTGTTGTTGATAGGAGATATTTCTGGGCTTAAAGAAGTTTTTAGGAAAGTGCTTAGTAAGCAACATCAAGGTCCATCCAAAACAAGAAACCTCTTCTGATTCTGAAGTGCCCTGACCTGCAGATTGATGAAAAGTGGAACACAATACAGAATGTCACCATATACTCACCTTTGACTGACATTTTCATCCCTACTGGCCATAAGCCGTTTGCCATTGTTGGTGACATGCTGACTGACCTAGACAGACATTTAACCTTAATTTTTGTAGTCATTTTCACTTTCTTTCTTTTTAACTAGCTTAGCTCTGTATAGGTAAGTATATATGTTATTCATTGGCGAGGGGGCCCTTTCAAATTGACAGCCTGGGTTATGGGACCAAGTCATAAGACAGGAATATCCTAGAATCCATTTTGAATAGCTGCTATTCTAGAAGCAGAAGGTATTATTGCCATAGGTCAAGGTCTTAGGTTTTCAGCTTTTATACAGAAGTGGGCATCAGTCAAAATCCCAGGTCTGAATAATCCAAAATGGGGATTTGAGGTTTAATGGGCTTATGGTGCTTGTAATCATTTTCTTATACTGCCTTGCAGAAAGACTTGTTAGAGAGTAAGATTTTCATTTTCTTCCAGTACAGCTCCCCAAAACACATTTAGCAGTGTGTAAATTAGCTGGTGTAGGTTGCCTGTCAGCTTCACTGACCACTGCATTCACCTCATGGGCTAGAAAATCCCTTGAAGATCTGCCACATCCTATTGTTCTGAAGATGCATATAGATAGATACACTGAACGCAATAAGTTCTGTTTTCCATGTGTTAATAATGCTAGAAATGCTTACAAGGATGTATAATAATGAATATAAGTTGAAAAGAGTGGGAAGCACATGCTCATGGGGTGTGTGGACATAGGAAAGAAGATGCTTTTACCTATTAAGTACAAGATATATGGGAAGTCTGCACAAATCTTCCTGGCTTTCTGTCACATAAAGGTAGGCTCACTTTCCCATTTTAAAGATGAATTTAATAAAGTGAACGATAGGGCCAGATTAATTTTGTTTTCATCTGTAGGTATTGTACCAGTGGGAAATGCCATCTGATAAAGGGTCTGATTCAGCTACCAACCTTTCTTGAAAAGGCATAATAGAATAAAAGCTATCTTCAAAGGACATTGATGTATTTATGTACTGAAATTAAAAAGTAGATACTTCTGTCTTTGCTAAAGTTGACTGAGTTTATGCCACATTTCTCCAGCAATCTAGCAGCTTGGCTTGGTGTGAACAATGTTCTGCTTTTGTGTCTCGGGGTCAGTGGCCCTGCCTGTTATTCTTGGAGACTTTTTTTGGTGTGTAATAAGCTAACTATGTGAGTTACCAGTTCTGCATAAGGAGATGAACACTGTTCACAGAGAGAGAAGAGACAGTTTTGAATCTAAGGAAATAAAAGGCAGTGCAGTGTCTTTATTTTCATTCTAGCCTAACAAAGCTTGATGCTGGCATGCTCAAATCTAGGCAGAATGCTCAAATCTTGACAGTCTTGGAATATCAGCAAAATTAAAACCATGAGCACAGAGGGTTTTTCTTTTAATTGGGATTACTGCCTCCACTAACAAATTGCAAACATAGACTCAATATAGCTGTAAACAAAAACCTGCGTGTAGAACCCCATGTATTGTTCAAATAGACACCAAATAAACTTCTCAGCATAAATGCTCCTTCTGCACTACCCCCTACACTCTCTTTACCTATATACGGATATATAAACAAAGCCACACATTTTCATTGGCTTTTTTTTTTTTTTTCTTCTTTAGAAAGTACGGGCATTTATCCCCACCAGACTGTTTATAATGATGCTCTAGGTTTAGCTGCATGTCCCCTTTGGCTTTTCTCCTGAAGCGGAGAAACATTTGCACAGAGCACACCAGGTGTTACTTTCATATCCTCAGACATACTGGAATATATTAACAAAAACACTAAATCAAAACACAGCAAAATTAATGATCACGGCTAGGCTAGAGAAACCAAACTCCTTATTACCAAACAAGACTTGTGTATTGTTTCTGTTATCTTAGTTCCCAGATTATTATAAAATCAGATACCAATATCTAATTAGCTGTTCTAATTGTTGGTTTGAGTTTGCATAAATTATGCAGAAATGCCCAACTTTCTCCTGCTTTAATCAATATAATATGTCAGAAGGTTGCTTGGGGTTGTAAGATAATGAGATAACTAAAGCAGTATCCTGTACACTTCATTATTATA
Organism: Anas acuta; assembly: GCF_963932015.1. Lineage (NCBI taxonomy): Eukaryota > Metazoa > Chordata > Aves > Anseriformes > Anatidae > Anas > Anas acuta. The sequence continues at coordinate 15,026,173 of NC_088980.1, read as the reverse complement.
GGCCACAGCCAAAAGAAATATCAGTATTTCCAAATTATCCCCACTTAAGGCATGCAGTCTGAAGCCTACTGCTCATCAAGCAACTGCTTATCAGCCCTGTTTTCTTGTAATACTGCATGACTATCAAATAAAATGTAGATTGAATGATGTAAATGGATATATCTTTTCCAAAACCCTCCAATTCCTGAACACTATAAACTGCAGCATCGTTTCAATGTATGTATTTAATCTCTGTATGGATAGACCTTTAGAGAGGAACTTTTAAACCTCTGAGGGCATAATTTTGTCCAAAAATAACTCTCATTTCAGGTATGATCCCACTGCAATCCAAGTTCACTTCCAGGGCACTGTAACCTGCTCTTGCTTGTAACGCTAATACTTTAATATAGACGTAACTTCTATGAGTACTGTGGTCATTTACAAATGAAGCAAATTATTTAATTTCCTACAGAGCTGACATCTCTCTTCCACTTTCGTCTGCTGCATTAACACCCTTAATTATGAACAGATTCAAACAGTTTTGGTATAGAATATAGTTTTATGTATTAATGACATAAGTGAAGGATAAGAGTCAAGAAAAATATCATTGCAGTGGAAGAGGTGTGAATAAGTACAGTGAAAGACGTGAGTATTAGTGTTCATATATTGTACATGCTAATCTTCATAGCATTAGGCAACACTAGCTCTTCAGCTGTACAAATAAGACAACTATTCATCACAAATCCCCCTAAATTACCTAAGTACCCAAAGGGTGATTTCAGTGGAATTTAGGCATCTAAGTCCAAAAATTGGATTCTCAAAATGAATTATGCACATTTGTGTGAATTAAGTTCCCTCAGAGACAAAGGTTTTGTCGGTGTTCAAAGCCTCTTCCACCTTGGCCATCATAAGGCTATCACACTTAAACTAATTAAAGGTCTACCGTTAAGCATTCCCTAACTAGGTCCTAAAAGGAGTGATCCCACTGATATCATACACTGGAAAAAAACAACAACAGATTGTACACAAAACACAGTGGCATTGACAGTTGATGGCATCCATCAAAATTAAGATGAAATTAAGACCCAGAGGAGGAAAAAAAAAAAAAAAAGAGAGGAAGAATGATTATTTCAGTGAGAGAAAGGTTCATTTAGTTGGGATATTGAGAACTTGGCTACTAAACACCAGATTCCTACCATCTTCCCCTTGCCCTTTCTGTTGATTGTCATTGATAAATTCTGCTCAGCTTCTTACTTAGCTTCTGACTGTTTTGAATTCCACTGAAAGTTCTTGCCCCAGCAGCAACAGAAGTCCAGCTTGAGCTTTGGATTCTACAAAAAAAAAAAAAAAAACACCAGGTACTTAGGATGGTTGTGATCACAGAAAATAACACACAAACAGTGGCGGCAATGCAAATTAAACCCTAAGTTCTGAATAAACTTTTGTCATCAGAAGGGATGAAGGAATAGAATGCACACCCAGATCAAAATTTCACACCAGCTGTATATTTACTTAGGCCAGGATTTTCCTCATATGTTTCTCATACTATTAAACCATTAAAATGAGAAGAATGTGAAAAAGAAGATGGAAATCAGGATCCAGACTTGAAATTTGCTATTGGATTCTTCCAGTAAAATCAGAATGTTTACTTTTTAAAATAATCATGGGTGTCTTTCTATCTAGAATGAGTGGGATTGAAATTATTAACAATCTCAGTGAAAGATCAAGGAATGGGATATGGCTGTGACTGAACCACTCTTGGCAGAACTGAAAATAAGCTTATCCATTGACATAATGTAATGGAAGTAGTTTCTGCATAACACCTTCAGCTATGACCTTGAAGACAAATCCCTCTGGATTCAAAAGCCGTTCTTTCCCAGTGAAAAACACGGAGACAGTTAAGGTAAACTATGGAAGAGCACAAATATAAGAAGTCAGATCGGAATGGGTGCTCTGAGAGAAAGTCTGGGTCTTTTCTTGAAAGAAGGTGAGGATACTGTTGAAATAAATACATTAATTAGTGCTTTGTCATAGGGCTTACAGAGGGGGATGGGTGGCAGATGTCAGAAACACATGGACATCTCCCAAGTGGGGAGGAAGAGATATTAAAAAGAAAAACAATTGAGGGTCATAACCTGACAGGTAATCAAGAAATTGAAATGTCTGAAGAATGACAGAACTTTGAGGCCAGATGGGATCCAGCATTCTGGAAAAATATGGCATTCAAATACATGGGGGAAAGAGTAATCACTTTAGTGCCCTGCAGATTTATAACATACATCCATAATGGCAGCACCTGTGTATCCAAGTACACTGTATGCACCCATTTCATCATTTGTGACTTCTGAGTGCATAGCATATCTCCTTTGTGTTTATTTTTGTTTCCTGCTAAAAAGCTTACATTAGATGGAATTTTTTAAGTTGCTTTTCTTCTTCCAGCTCCTCAGTCTGTATTTCCTTGACCTCCTCTTTTGTCCTGACTTCAACTTCACAACTGAACAGCAAATGAATCCACTTACTGCCTCTTTATTTCTTCGTTGGTACAGAAAGTGAACAAAATTGATCCTAACACTTATCATTATCCCCTTCCTCAAGGCACAGCCCTCCATGGTAAATTGTTCTCATTCAAAATGTCTGTCTTGGTAGCCAGACTAATTCTTTGCTCTTAAGCACCCAAACCATTTCCTAACCTATCTGTTTGATGAATGACCTTTGCATGTTTTAGCAAAAACCCTGGTCTCTTTGGAGCAGATTAGCAGGTTACAACTTGGTATTAAAATCAAAATTGAAAAAAAAAAAAAAAAAAAGGAAACTTCTTGAATACTGTGCAGGTTTGAACACATCTGAGATCTGGGTTGAGGATAAGGAGTTTGCAGCTGCTCCCCCACTATGTGATCAGAAATACATACAATGCTAGCCAATGCTCAAGAGGAAGATATGGTCTCTTTTGTCCATGCCTGACAAATTCATTCCTGGTTGTAAATGAAATTTAGAGTTGAAGAAAAGAGACAAAATCCAGGATTCTCAGCACAGAGCACTTTCAGGTATCCTAAGAAAGACACAATTTTACTTCTATTAAGCCAGGCCATCTGCAAAATAGACCTAATAATGTTATGTATTGCTAGTGAAGGATTTTTTTTTTTTTTTTTTTTGGTAAGAAGCTGGAGACAGGGTGTCCTGCCAGAGGAATGTTAGCTGTGGGGTGACTGGGTGAATGAATGTGATACAATAGCAGGCATGAAGACTTTTTTTTTTTTTTTTTTTTACTTTATTTTTCTACAGCTAAAGCCTTCCTGTTACTCCAGTATTGTACATCTTTCTGAAAACCAGCCAAGGAGATTGAGCGGGTCCTCAGCTTTAAAGAGAAAGGCACTTGTTCTGTCCTCCTCAGGAGGCCGGGAGAAAGGGAGCAGGAGCCAGTGCCAAGACAACATGGGAACCGCACCCCAGTGGAGCACAGTGCCTGCCAGCAGCCCCTGCTCAGCTCAAACTGTGTGACCGCAGAGACAAGTCTCTACAAAGACATCTTCACTTACAGTGGAGCTACAGCAGTGTCAGCAGTTACATCGCCAGCTCTGTTTAAAGAGGATGGACCCCCTGCTAAAACCAGTCTAATGATGTAAACTTGGACCCAATGCCTCAACAGTATCTGCTTAGATGTCTAATTCCTGCTGTAGTTAGATGCCTACCACCTTTGAGGAGTTCCATCTTCAACTGAGATCATTTGATAAAGAAATTAAATTGTCATGACAATCATTTAATACTTACTTTTTCATGCATCTTAGTGCCTTACAGTTTGTGCCTTACAGCACAAGATTCCTGAAAGATAGGAAACTATTATCTCTGCTCAGAAATGTGGTGCTAGGACATATGGTAGGTCAGGTCCATTGTCTAAATTCACACAGGAAACCTGTCTGAGCCTGGGTTTAGAGCCAGGTCTCCAGAGTCTCAGCCCAGTGCACTAGATGATAGGCTGCCTTTCTCCTCTGGAAAGGTGACTGAAAACCCTCTGAAGCAAGAGACTGCATTGCTTGTCTAACTGCAACAGTAGGAAGAAATTTAAATGCTAGTCAGGGTCAGGCAAGGGGGAAATTATGATTTAATTACAAAAAGTCAGCATGGATTCACAAAAGCAAGCCTGTGCTTAACAATCCACTGATGGGATTTTTTTTAGGTTGGATAATAAAAATATCTGATAACAGGAAGCTATACATTCTGTTTAACTAGATTTTTATGTAGAAAAATATCAGGTTCTTTGTGTTCTATGTCTGACTACAGGGATGCAAAAGAAATCCCCTTTTAACACCTGCCGATGACAGCTTTCTGTTAGAAACTACAAAGACTTCTCTCTCACATCACAGAGATGGGGATGAGAAGACAGTTTTAAACCTCCAGAAACTTCAAAACGTGATCGAGAACATTAAAAAGGAGGGAGTCTCTCATCGGGCCATTCATAGTGAGACTCACCAAGGAGATGTAAGCCCAGAGCAAGATACGTATCAGTCTCTGCTCCCCACAGCCAGCTTGCCCCTGGCTAGAGAGGTACATGGAGGTGTGAGAGGGATAGAGAACCCTGTTTGACTCCGGTACAATAGAGAAGTCTAAGAGCTACCAGGTAATGCCCCATCTTCCTATTCTATTTCTCTATATTTGCCTTTTCTGGATATCTAAATTTAATAAGCTACAAATTAGCATGAGTATTTTTAAAGATGTATCTGTGAATGTTAAAAGTTTAACATGTAAGGATGTGACTAAAAGAGAGTCACAAGGATTAGTATGAGGATCAATTTTCTTCACTTTCTATATCAGTGACCTGGAAGAAAGAAGATGCAGTAAGTGGATTACATTCACTGATGTTATAAAGTGAAGGGGCAGTCAAGGCAAAGAAGGAGGGCAGCAAAATTCAGAATACACAGTCTAGGAGCCACAGACAGATAAGTAGTTATAGGTTTCAAAATACATGTATGAAAGGTAGTAGTCATGCATTATGAGACATTAAGGAAGTGCAATATATGGGGTTAGTGGTGGATAAAAGTCTAACATCGTTAGCAAAAGTGCTGAACAGCAGCAAGAAAGTGGGAAAAAAAAATCTCTAAACTGTAATATAGAGAAAGGTAACTGTAAAGCAGGGAAAAAAAAATCATTCAAATCGTGCAAATGAGGCTGGTTTTGTGACAAAATATTGCATATTTCTAACCAGCTATGAAAAACATGTTGTTGAAAAAAAAAATGGTAGAATAGGCTTCTGCCAGAAACTGACAGCTGTTGAAATATCTTGATTATCCAGGGACTGGAGATGAAATCCAGGTTTGTATTACTGAGGATAGAAGATTAAAAGGAGGCCTTGCTGCAGTACACACAGTCCTAAGGGGAAAAGAGGAGAAATGATACCAGGTTCTTGGAGCCAGTGACAACAGCGAGGGCAGGGAGGCTTGGACTTCAGCGAAGGGCAGGTCTTAGAGGGGCTGGGGGGATTTCTTTGCACAGGCAATGAATCAAGTAGCAGACCAAGGGTAACAACCGGGACTAGGAGCATAAAGAATTTTAAGAAGGAGTTTGGGGTATATCGACAGAGCAGGACCAATATATGGGGTACAGTGGTAGCCTGTACAGGAGGCCACACACTGACATGACTCCCATATCTGCTGTTCTCCTCACTGTCTGTGGGGCTGACTGGGAGGTTGTAGAGATGTGTAGGGATTATTGTGAACACTGGATTGGATTCCATGTGAAGCTTTTCTGCCCTCTTTTTCCTTCCAGCAGCCGCTAACTAGCTCGCTTTTCCCCTTTTGCTGGCTGCTCTACAGTTCCTAGGCTGGGGTGGCTGCTTGCAGCTGCTTCGGGAAATGACTGCCCTGACCACCCCCAGCACTCCTCTTTCTTTTTCTCTGTGTGATCTGTGCTTGCTACTCATTTGTCACAGCCATTAAGTTGTCTCACACCTTCCACGCTGGTCTGCTGACATCTCTCCCCTTCCCAGCCCTCCCCAGCCGCAGGAGCAGCCATGTCCCTCACCTCCTAGCCCAGGCCCAGCCTGCATCTTCTCTTCCCACCACCCTTTCACAGCATTTCTGTGCTCTTTCATCCGCTCTGGTAATTGCTGCCTCTGAATGGGACCTTCTTGGCCACCCCTGACACACACCACATTCAGCAGACTCTTGAAGTCTGTTGCAAACTGCCTCCAAAGCTGCTGCTCCATTAATCCCATGTCATTTGATTTGCTGGCCTGGTGTAATGCACACTCTTTTGCTCACTGCTTCGAAAGAGAAAGATCCTGGTACATAGTTTGTGTGATTTTTGGTCTTAAAAAAATTTCCCGAGTCCACAGTGTCTGAGTGGGTTGAAAATTTCCATACTGTTTTCCTCTCAACCTTGAAATAAATGTTAACTGAACTGTGAAAAGCAAACCATTGACCATGTTTCTGTCTGAACAGATTCGTGCTAACAATATTCAACCTTGCACTATCACCCAGCATTTCTTCTTTGCATCAAAGCCCTTAGCAGACACTCCACAATCAATGTTGCTTTCCTAAACCATGATAATTATCATCCGAGCCAACAGATTGGTCCTGCAGTACAGATGAATGTTCTAGTCACTGTAACCAATTTCATGAAATCAAGCCTTGCTGTGGGCTTGCAGAGAGGTCTTAGAAACCCTATGGTATCGTGCCCTACACCATGTGACTAGAGCGGCAGGGAGTCCTGGTGAAGCTTAGGGACAGACCCAGATTGTTCCTTCCCAGCATCTTCTGAATCATCCTGAATGCATCAAAAACTATGGAGTCAAAAATTGAATTTGGTTATTTCTAATATTAAAATAAATGGAATAATTTGGCTTATGTGAATTGCCTTATGACAAATAAGACCAGAAACAGCAAATTCCCTAGTGGGTATATATGATTAATGTATGATGAATTTATAACATTTTTGCTTCTGACAGACATTCAGAAGTTGGGGTCTGGTCTACTAACACTCTCTCTAAATAAAATTTCACTTTTTCTTTTTCTGACAGCAAACTTGCTGGCAAGCCAGAAAATATCAGAGAAATAGATACATTTGGGAGAAGGTTTTACATTATTATTGGGTCTTTGTTCCAAGCAATTTCTGCATCTTAGGGATCAAGGTGAGCCTCCCATAATGCACCTGCTAGTAAGCAGGTATAAAAAGAAAGTATTTCTAGGCATTTATCTTTGAGATATCAGACTCTAAGATGAAAAGACGACTAGGGATTTACTGACCATCATAGACAATAGCTCGCTATGATTAAAGCTACGTATGGTTACCTGGACAAAACTACATCAAAGTGCTAATTAGGGAACATATGCTCCTGACTGGATCGCCTCTGAGGCTAATATGCTTTCATTTGTGTTAAAACCCCTAGCTGATGCAGAGAATCAGTGTGAGCTAGAAAGATATATCCATGTAATGGACAGTATTACTGCACTCTACCATCTTCTCTGTGATATATTCGCTTTATGCAGAGAAACAAAATTTGTGTTTATCTCAGTGCCGAGACATCCAATTAAAGAGCCTTGTCCTAAAAAATCATCTGGCTGAAAGTAAAAATGAAAGAAAATTGGTCTGATTCACTTATTCCCAATGATAGGTACTTAACTGTCACTTCTCAGGAGCTCCTAATCCTATAATATTCCCAAAAGGCTTGCTATAATCAGGATAGAACATATTTATGTGGAGAAGAAAGGAAAAATACCACCCACATCTTACACATGAATACAGAGACATTTGAAAAACAAAAATAAACAACAAAAAACATGAACACACACATATATAAACTAATATATAACGTATAAAAACATATCTATATTTATATATAGAGAGAGAAACTAAAACAATGGATAGGTGACAAAGCAAATGGAGGAAATATATATATTGGCAATAGAGCAGCCAAGAGTACATTATGCTAGAAAGATTTGAATGTCCCTCTGGTTGTGGAGGGTCTATGGGGAGCAGAGCTGCACCTGCTCTCTGGGGAACACTTTCTTACTCTCCAAAACTGACACATAACAGACAGTGGTACAACAAATCAAGTCGTACTGAAGGAAGGATGACATTGTTTAACCTGAAAAAAACAGCATCCAGCTAGTCTCCTACTGAGCCAGAAAACTGCATACACTTAAATGTAAAAGAAACCAGACCTATCTCTACAAGTCAGACAGTCTTTGATACTCTTTTATCTAAGAAAGAACAGATCCCCATTGTTTCCCAATTGGACATGGACCATTTGGAGGCCATATGGACATCCAAGTTTTACTGCACATGCGAAAGATATTTTACAGTAACAAGTCGACATTCTCAATGCTTCTTCATAGAGTGAGCGTGAGTCTGTAGGGTAGATCAAATTCTTCCTTAAAGAAGAAAACAAAACAGTAGGACTAATGCTACTAAGTGCATTACATTTAGCGCTCCACTTCATCTAGTATAAAAGTAGGTAAGGGTAGCAAAGGTGTATTGAAAATGACTGCAGAGGTGCTGACCCTCCGGAAACTCAGCCGCTTTCATTTATTGCTTACTTGAAGAAGTAATTAGGGTTCTCACTTCTTGGCTAATGCCTCCTAATGGTCACTTTATTCTTGAAAATTGTACAGTACCATAACGGTTGGAAGGTAAAGTAGTTGTGTAAAAAGGTTTATTAGGAATGGCCCAGTAAAACTCTAAAAGGGGAAAAAAATTCTCTCAGAACTATGAAGGCTTTTGGCCTTTGTTTCTGGAGAGAGGAAGAATAAAATAATTTGTTTGGTAGTGTGCAGACAATACAGGCAATAGGAATACATAATTTAGCCCAAGTGCTGTGAATGCAAAAGGCTGATCTTGTGGCCGAACAATGCCCTGTCAATATGAGCTCCTGTTTGTCCTTTGGATGTTTCTATCAGAGAGCAGAGTTTCTTTCATCCTTTACACAATGTAGTTTCAATTTCTATGTGAGAAAACTAGAGGCAGCACTCTCCTCTATTCAGTTATTTTATTCTACTTACCCACATGCTGCTTCCACTGCAGTGGTGTTAGTTAAATGCATGGGCGAGTGAGCAGATCTGGAGCCTTTTCCACATGAAGGCTGTGCTTCTGCTCGCAGTGAGTGTTCAGGCTGGTGCACCTTCACATGCTGGAGCAGCCTCATGCAGGACAGCAAGAACTTGCCAACCTGACACATGTGAGGATGCTAAAACTGTAGTTAGGCAATTGCTCTCAAAAACAGTGAGTGCCCAGCACTGGAGGGATGCACATACTCCTAGAGGTGACAGGACTAGATGGGTGTGGGACAGATAGCAGCTTTTATTTTGTCAGTGAAAGCTTGACTGGACTGAAGCAGTACTGGCCTGGCTAGGAGATAAGTTATAGCTGAGGAAGGGTTTCTGTACCTGGTCCATCATTTGTCTTACAAAAATTTCATCTTATTCAGAAATGCATCATTTCCAGTGCATGTTTCTCAGAAATCCTTGGCTTCTTTATTATGCTTGATTCCCTACTTTCAGTGACGAAGCAAAAGAAGCCTTTAAATCCACAGACTCCTGACTCGGCATCATCAATAACTGAGCTGTTAAATCAGCTCCTTCTTGCTGAATGGCGCTTTATTCTTGACTAGAGCCTGTTGCATGAAGACCATGTTTCTTTTAAAAACTAGGTTGTTCTGAGCTAAAATTCTCCCAATATAAACATGCTTTTCAAACCTCTGATTGGCTTTGTCAATGTGTAAAATCCCATTTTTTCCACATATTCACAGTAATTCAAACGTAGATGTCAATCACTTTTTCATTCCCGGGAAACAATTTTGTACCATGGAATACATTTCATTCCTGTCACGGCACAAAGTGAACTATTTGAAAAGGATAAATATCACTTAAGAAAATATATTTTGCCCTGCTCCTGCAGTACTGCTTTTAAAATGTTATTTCTTATTGTATTTTCTCCTACAACCTGGCTTTGTGATGCTGCTGTTTGCATGCAAAAGCTATTTAAGTGGAACGTTGCACCTCACTTGTTCAGAGCTTATAATGAAGAAAAATGTGCAAAAGCATTACTTTGTGAAAACCGATAAGTAAGCATACTGACTGTCAAATGATGTCACCCATGCTTGGCAGACAAAAAAATAAATGACTGCATAAGCCCAGTACAAGAGTCTGTGATCCACAGAGCATGAAATGTCTTGGGGACTAAGACTCTGTATTCTGCATTTCTTCATACGTCTTACTGATTCTCTGTTTCTTTTACTGCCATGCAGATTCTGCAGCGCATTGCAAAACAACTAGCTGTGAGACCCCTTAAATGTATGTGGGATCAATCCCTTATGAGATATTATCTCATTAAGACTGGCCCAAACCCCAACCTGCTCAGTGATATTTAGGTTACTGCATTAAGTTGACAGAATGCAAAGAGTCATTACACTGAGGTACTCAGCAGAGAGTATGCATTTCTCCATTAAAAAAAAAAAAAAAAGGAGGGGGTGACCATTTTTAGCTTAACTGTTCTCATAAACAGACAGAGGTAACAAACCCCATATTAAAACTATTCAGTTACTCCTACCCAATATCTGCCTGGTGCTAGTTCTGTGCTACTCATGGCATCTGGCAGTGTTTTCGCTTAAATAGGGTTGTTGTTTGTTTTCCTTGCCAACTCTGCAATCCATATCTGCTTTTGTTTGGGGAAAGTGAGACTATTTGGTGATGCTTCTGACAGAAAGACAATAAGCAGTTTGTATGCATCCCATGTACGTGGGCTCAGTCCTCCGCTGTGCCTGGTTAATGGTGCTGCGCTGCAGAGGGGAAGGGCAGCAAGGTAGCTGTGCCATGTGGGAGCTCTTGAAATGCTGAAACCAGGACAGCAGCTGCCTCGTGCTCCAGGCTGTACCTCCAAAAATGCTGCCTGGTGATATTTTCTCCCAACAAAAATTCACTGAGAGTTCAGGCTGCTCTGGCTTTGCCCTCTCCTGATCTGACATGTCCCCTGTCTCCAGAGATGGGGAAAAGGTGGCTGAAAGCCAAAATGGGGAAATCTCAACATAATATCCTATTTAGAGGAGCAGCTAAATTGCAGAAAAGAGTGACAGTATCCTCCTTTGGAGGGCTCAGAGTAGGGACAGGGGTCTTGTGTGAGATATTTCACTTGCAAAAAGGAGCAATTTAGGCTCTTCTGTTAGCAACCAATTACTCTGAGTAACAGAAAAAAAATCATAGCCAGAGTTTTAGAGCTGCTTCCCTACCTGGCCATGGAGGCACAGCAATGAGGATCTCATGAATCATGAAGATCTGTATGACACAGAGCTATAGATATGACTAGATATTTCCTCTAATGTTATCTAAGTGCAGTGATGAGTTCTTCCTTCTCGTGCCTGTCTGAGCAAGAGATGTGACAACCCCAAAGAGAGAAGAGATAAGGGAAAGTGTAGAAAATAAATTAATACGGTTATAACCATATGAAGGTACACGAAGCATGGAGCGGAGCTTGAAAAGGAGAACATTTTGCTTTGTAAATTCAAATCAGAAGAGCCGATTCTTTCTGCTTTCAAGAACACTGCAACACCACTTGTCTCCCACAGCAGGCTGAAAATCAGCATGAGGGAAGGAAGTGAAGACCAAAACTAAAATAAAAGCTTGTGGCATCCAGGTGCTCAGGAGAGACAAATTTGCCTTTGGTTGTGAAGTTACTAGTGTAATTTTTGAAATAAAAATGTTGCTCTGTTAGAAAAGAGCTTCTATTCCATACCATTATTTCTGAGATTTGTCCTTCCAAAATTAAGCACATTTCCTGATGAAACTGGAAGCTTCAGGCTTTTCCTGCATTATTTTTCATGTGTTTTGAAAACTAGGTTGACCGATATAATAATTTAGATTAGGTAATAGTTGTCTTTTTAAAGTATATCTCTGCTTGCAGCAACTTCCCATTGCTATAGTGAGCAAGCAAATAAATGCACAGATATGTGATAATGGAAATGTTTTCTTCTTTTGCTCATTGCATTTTTCATTAACAAGCCTCAGGGAAAAAAAAATAGTCATCTGTAGTAGCACATTTGGAGATACTTTGTCCCTCATGGTCTTCAGAGAGGTTATGTACAGGTGCAGAGTGGAGATTGTATGCCAACAGTATTCTGTATGCTCTAGCATGCATCTCTGAACAGCTTCTGGTGATTTAAGATACTATAAGGAAAAAAAAAAAAGAACATTATGCCTTTCTGTGGCATAGCTATGGGAGAGAATAAGGAATATCAGCTCAACCGAATAAATTTGTTTTAATCACTAATTTGCTGGAAAAAAAAAAATATCTTTCTCCAATCATATGATGTTCTTTTAAGATCTTCCTTCTTCAACACCCACTGTGCCAGTATTCTTTTGTTGCTCATTCGTGAGCAGCACATTACTGACATTCAATAATCAACATATTTTTCCTAGAAATATTATGTGCCATTTACTGAAAAGCAATGTTTAAGGGGTTGTTTTGATGAAATTGCCTTCCAGGAAACTCGTTTATACACACCTTCTGAAAAACGAACAACATGATCTGACACAGATAATGTTAATGTACTCATAAAGGTGAATAAGAATGTGAGTAGCCACACATACAAATAATACTACAATATTAAAAACTCCATATCTACCTCCACAACTTTTGAAATGTATTATAGGCCATATGTTAGCCTGTATCACCAAGCAAGATGTCTTTTTGTACATTTTTCAGCAGCAGCAGAGCTTTCCAATGCAACAGGCTGAGTCCTGGGGAAATTTCCCTTCATTTCATCCAATTTTTCCCACAAGTGTACAAGTGAGATAACTTGACTTAATGATGTCATTTCAGTGCCAGCCTCTTCAGCAGCAATTACTGAAGGGGGAAAAAAATAAAAGAATGAATTCCCTGGGTGCTTTTGTTAGTTCTTCATTATTTTCTCTTTGAAAATTATTCTTCCATACTTCATCTTGAGCTGCCTTTTTTCAAGCTGAAAAGCCCTATTGCTTCCACTGAATACATGGACATGACCACCCACACTAGAAAAACCTTACCTCTTGCTGAGCTTCTCTGAAATGGTAGGCAGCAGGGCTCATGCAGCAATAAAACTTCATGATCACAGGGGAAGGAAATAGTGCAAGGCTAGGAATCCTCCTGCTGCTTCCATGTGATTTCCTAATTTCAAAATAGGTTGAGAAATAATAGGGGGAAAATATATTGTGAGAATTTCCTCTGTGTTCTTCTGTGATTTCCTGCCTGGCCAGTTGTATGTGGAAGCAACTCTATTAAACTGCTACCCCGACAGCAGCAGCTTTGTACTTGGTCTAACAAGCAGGAAAACTTTATTCTCCAATATTGTTAAAAGGAAGTTTTCCTCTTGAATCAAGGAAGTGGAATCACAGGGGTTATTCTCTCTGGCTTTTGATTTTTTCCTGGTCCCCAGCATGAATGAGATCTTGATTTTGAGCATGTGAAAGGTTATGATTGTTCACACTCAGTGCTCTGTTTTGGTCCAGTATTTTAGGTGAGATCCAGCTGTGATGATTTTGATGCTTGTCACACAAACAGTTAGAATGGCTCTGCAGTTTGGGATGCAGACACTTTGTGTGGGCTACATACTAGGAACAGTTACTGGGAACCACCTTTCATGTGACGTTTTGGGGCGGAGATAGTTCATATTACTGCTTTACTTCCCTCCTTCCTTGTAAACCTTTTTCTGTAAAGGGTCAACCTGTCTGTTCCTACCTCAGTCTAAAGTTAGAGTGTCAGATAGTATAATTTTTTAGGGACACAAAAGGAAACCTAGGCAGAGCTAAGTCTCACACTAAAAATGCCATGGCAAAGTGTCAATGCTACCTAGAAAAATAATGATCTTGAATTTCCTTTTTAAGAAAAATAGCTAAAATAAACAGTATTATAAAACGTATTGATTATAAAACCCAGGGCAAGCCCCGATTTACTCCTCCACCCAGAGGACTGTTGGCTTTACACTGTACATGTATTATGAACAATCACAGCAAAATCAACCAGGTACTAAATTACCATTTCTGCCATCCACCCACTTGAAATATCTTTATTTCAGTGTACCATTTTCCACACCTCAGTACAGTGAATTTTGTCAAGTTGTCCCATCAGCCACAAATCACCTTTTTGTGTGTATATATGTCTGTGTCTCTGTCTGTGTGTATGGTGGTTTGGTTTGGTGTTTTTTGTTTTTCAATTCAGAAATTTTACTTCAGTTGATTAGCATTATTTGAGCATGCATTTTTTTGTGGTTTCCTTTTCCTTTCCTTCTCTAAATTGTTTAAAGAATAACCCACTGAAGGAAGTGAATGAAAACTGACATCACACTGTGTCAGATGATTAAGCATTCCAGAATTTTTATTTCAAAATATAGTGGATTATTGTCCCTTTAGACAGTGGATTTTTACTGTGCTACCACCTAATGAGAACACATGTGGTCTTCAGAGCTGAAGTCACAGAGGGGCACTGCTTTTAAATCCCATGAATTGTCTGGTAGACTTGTTATTTGCTTTCCCCTCTCCCTCCCCAGAGTTTCATAGCCTTTGAACACCTCAGAAGAAGTGCTAATGCTCTACTTCACAGAAAATGTCCTAGATACAAACTGGCCCACTACAACAACAGCCTGAGTCCCATTGCTCTCCAGTGCCGGTCTGGCTTCACTATTTATTTTAAGCCAGATATGAGAGCGAAGAGGCAGTGAAAGGTCAGGAGAATGGCTAAAATATGTACTTAGGGGGGTCACAACTGCGGGAAGAGGAGCTCAGCCACGCCAGGCTCCTCCACCAGCTCCCCCCATGTTCTGATTTCTCACTCCGAGTCGGTTGGACTCTCCCACCGCACATTTGCTCAGGCTGAATCCCACTGTGGGACTGTTGCTCAGCAACAGCAACTAGAACAATTTGTTTTTGGACCATTCGGAAGATGATTACATTTGCGGCATATTCCCCCCCCCCCCCCCGACCCCCCCTTCACCCAACCCAACCCTCCCCCCCTACCTATTCCTGGATGTTGTAAATATTCATCTGAGTTTTGCATATACAGTAGTTTCCCCTTTAGGTAAAAAACATACCATCTAAATGAGCTTTTAAGAGTACTTTACTCTGATGCATGCCTACATTTCTTCTCATTCAGTAGATATAATGTTGCACATGAAATGACTTTGTTGGGCTTCTGGGGGTTTTGTTTTGTTTTGTCTATGTCAGATGAATTTCAGCTGGAGCAGGGCCGGCCTCTTTATGACAGTGCTGCTTCACTGCTTTGTTTGAGACACATAAAACAAGTGAAGGATTTAAATAGTTGTGAACACCTGAATGACTTTAAAGCATTCTACTAAAAGATAGGTTCAGATCTTCAGATTTCCAATTTCCTTCCTAATTGTTTCTTTATCTACAAATCTTTCAGCGTCCCATCAGAAACAGATTTCCAATGCTTTTATCTTAAAAGAATTTGTATAAGGACTTTAATGCAATATTCAAATCTTTGTCATAGATTTCCCTGTGCTTTCACCTGCAATATTAATTTATTCTGAATCTTCTCCCTTTCTGACACAGAAAATACAGTTGCAACGGTCACTTTCCAGTACTGCTATCCTGACCTGCCATCCTTTTGGCAGGGCATTCTCTCATTGCTGGAGAGCAAATAAAATGTGCCTACTTTTATGTCTTTATGTGCTTGCTTCATGCCAGCATATGGACATCCCCCCATCCCTTCCATGCTTGGTGAGGCTAATTTAGATATCACAGCTACAAACATCCCCTACTGCCGCCCCCTAATGTCTTGCCCTCAGACCTGATGGAGTACAAGAAGGAAAAGAGAGAAAAGGTGAGGGAGGAACCAAAAAAGAGTTCAGAAATCAAATATTACTGGCTAAAACAATTATATGGATGTGTGCACGTGTGTGTGTCTGTTTTTGTGTGTTCAGAGAGGCTGGGTCCCAGCCCACTGAAGCACATGGACATGTTCCTTTGTTTACCTTCAGTACTTTGTTTTTAGCTAGGCTTATGCTTCTGTACCTTACCGCCTTGGACGAGGGTAGTTTGCTTTCTGCCCATGTAGATATATGTTGGGAATCATGCATTTTAGCACAGCCCTTGCTACACTTATCCTGCCTCAGCACCCTCTTCTGGGCTTCCAACTTACAGGTAGGGAAAAGGAAGAAGGCAGCAAACATGGCATTGCTCTCAGGTTTTCAAGAGCTTTGTTGTCAGGGGCACTGTTCCCCTTGGGCTCCCTGAGGAGCAGAGGATGCATCTGTTCCTCGTGGGGGCTGGCTCCAGAGACAGCAAACCATGTCCCAGTGCTCGCACCACTTTGGAGGCTCCAGCTAATCCCTCTCTGCAGCACAGCACGGCTCCTTGCTCCTGCAGCCCTGCCCTGAAACCTCTAATGGGGAGCTGCTCTGCACAGAAGAAATCTTTTATACACAGAAGCCCACAAGATATGCGGGGAGGAGGCAGGCAGGTACACAAACACAGAGTCAAATGGCACTAGGATAAGCTCTGTTTCAGACTCCCCTCTGTGCATGCCCAAAAACAAAAGCTATTTTTTCTTCCTAATTAGTTGTGTAAGAGCAAACACTAATGCACAGTTGACCTAAATACAAAATCATATTTTTTCTCACTTTCCTCAGTGCATGCTATGTTTAGCTTTTAAGTGTACATTTTATTTCTTAAACTTTGTATTATTATTATTTTTATAAATGCAGGTTAAATGTTAATCAATGAGGTAATCTTCATTAAAATTACTAGATACTGATATTCAGTTCAAACCAGATATTTCCTCATTACTTTGAAGGAACAAATTACCAACTCCTGCTTCAGTGAACTCCTTGATACAACACGCATTTATCCATGCCCCATGGGGGTCATTACAATGAGATTCACCTCTCTGTGTGCACATATATATATTTAAAAATAACCCTCTCAAAACTTCCCTTTGGTCTTTCAGCAGGAAACATATCAAACATCAACTGCAAATTTCAGACAGACATCAATATCATGCTAACGCAGTTGAGTTTCACTAAACCCAATGCCAAATTAACTTTTACAGGGCAATTACAAAATCTTATAATCATGCAAATTAGTAGTAAGCAGCTTACATCTTCCAATTAAATTGCCACCTGCTATTCCAAGATCCAAGTTAGTCGTGGTAAACTTTTTCTCCTTCCGTTTTAAAGAAAGACTCTTAATGTGGAGAGGCATCAATGTATGGATTAGCCTTCCCAGGGGCAGGGGGTCCAACTCCAAGCAAGCATAGGCAGGTTGTTACAGCAAAAGAAAAACAAGTACATACCATAGTGAGAAGAGAAAAAGGAATTAGCCCTTCAGTCTTTATCAAATTTGAATGTCCAGATGTATGCAGTGAACTCAGAACCACATCCTGGCTGCATCATAAGTCCACAATCAGGCATGATCTACCCCCTTCTTCCATTCCCTCCTTATATGAAGCAGAAAAGATGCTGCTACTTGGACAAGGGCTGGCCTCTGACTCTGGAGATCAGCACAGTATTACCCAGCACAGTGTCTCCCTTTCTGCTTAGTCCACAAGCAACCAGATGCACTGTGCAGTTTTCCTTGCAGCACAACCACACAGCACATTGCACAACTTTCTCTTAGTTGTCTGTAGGGTAGGCAGTGGGAAAAAAGAACCAGTAGCTGTAGTTCTCTTTGAGGTGAGGCAGTAAGGTGAGTCTAGGCTGCTTAATGGATTTACAGAAGCAAATTAGGGTTTTAAGAGTTAATTTCATAAATTCACCACAGTGAAAGTGTCATTGCTTATTACTCATTAAGTATGGGCTTTGTAGAAAAGGAGAGATTTTTCTTGCTAAAAGCAGACAAAAAAAAGAATGAACGTCTTGGGCTCCTAAAGCAGCAAAGATGCCAAAGCGTACTGTGGCCTACAGAATTAACTACAATGATGCAAATCAAATGTCTCAGAGTAAAAGTCAGGCATGAAACATAGCAGATAATGAAAACCAGTGTCAACTCTGGAAAACATTATGGAATTAAGTGTTTTTTTTTCTTTACTGTCATCTTCTCCTTACCTCGCTGCTCCCCAAAGGGCACACAGCAGATATGATTTGTGCAGCTGGGACAGGATGTGTGCATGTGTAGCACACTGCCTGCAGTTTCCAAGAGGTCAATTATCAATGGTTGTAGCCAACAGTGCTGTTCTTCAAAATCAGTTTAGCTGACATCCATCCTGATGAGATTCATGCAGTTTTGACAGAAAGCTGTGCTCATACAGAGAGCTGCTGCTGCTTAAACTTTCGAGGCGTCATGAACAATTTGCAGCCAGCAATCCAGGTTCTTCTCAGGGACAGCTTTTCAGGCCAGCTTGGCAGATTCCCCCAGGAGCTCAGCATTCCCTGGGCTGGACTCTGATCTCAGGTATGTTGCCCTCCTGGCAGTGTGAGGAGTTTGATTGCTGGAGTGGGTCCTAATTTATGCAGCCCAGTATAAGTGATCTTTCATGACGTGCAGTTCATAAAGTTGCTTGTAACTAAAAGGAGTTGTTTTTTCATTTTGTTATTTTATGTGAAAACTAAACTTCTAAAGAGAAAAAATAAACAGCTACTAAGCTGTAAAAATGAACTCATTTCTTCTGCCACCAACCTCACTGCAGCTGTACATAACTGCAGCCATACAGTGTTAAGTCCAGCAATAAATAAATAAATAAATAAATAAATTTAAAAATAAAATAAAATAAAATAAAATATCCCTGCAAAGGATAACAAAATCCATAGACATTTTCATTCAGACTCCACTGTCTTCTCTCATCTGAGACATGCCAAATGCAGCAACATCAGAGGAAATGTGGATTAGACTTCTTGTCTTTGGATGCATCAGTGCTTGAAAACTCTGAATATTTTAAAGCATCTCTTTCTCAAGGATTTGCCAGTGGACTTCCAGCGTGACAGAGATTTTGATTCATGACTGAAGACAAGAATGTTTTTGTTGTTATATGGCTAGTTTTCACTGATGATCAGAATACCAGATGACTACAGAAATTCCTATCTTGCCTTACAGCCCAGCATTTCTAAGGATAAGCCAATATATTTGCAATCAGTAGCAGTTACAGTTTGTTTACAAGCAGTGTATCAAAGCACCTTTTCATACATGGAAATTAGGGAGAGAAAAAAAAAACAACACATGGTTCTTGTGCCAAATAGATGTGAAAGATTACACAGCTGCAGTGTCTTGGGGTTACAAAACTGCCAGTTTAACAAGCAAGATAAGCAGCAATGCTGATGTATTTATAGGAGTTTAGACA
Organism: Anas acuta; assembly: GCF_963932015.1. Lineage (NCBI taxonomy): Eukaryota > Metazoa > Chordata > Aves > Anseriformes > Anatidae > Anas > Anas acuta. The sequence goes on along the minus strand of NC_088980.1, from coordinate 15,006,946 downwards.
CTTATATTGCTTTTTAAAAGAAATGTAATGAACCAATCCATAAATAGTATGGGGATCATAGGTTTATTGCCTTCTTAGTGTAATGAAAGCCTACAACATAAAAACATGCCAATAAGAAACTTCTGTGATAATGTCATTGGCAATAAGCTCTTTGGGGTGGGGACTTTGCTTCTGGTATATGCGTGCAAAGCCTAGCACAAGGCAGCATCTGGTTGGGACCTCAAGCTACTATTATAAAGTAAATATTAGAAAATAATGATATAACTGAAATCTATACCACGTTGTGATAGGAAACAGGTCATAATCTGGAACAACAACAAAAAAATCAATATCTGTTTAATATTTGGGGCCTAATCTAAAGATCTTGTACATCAATAGATTTTGGAGCAAGTCCTTGGACATTACAGGTGGCGGATGTGCTGGATGAAGCAACTGAAATCTATAAACTGTGCTGTAGGAAAAGCAGGAAAACACAAGGCTCTACAGGCTCACTAGCCTTTAGGGTAGTGAGATATTTTCTTGTTTATGTTAAGAAAAGGTATGTCAAATAATGACTTAAATTCTTGCTTGTATATACATCCAGCAATTTACACTGTCTGTTTCACCGTTGACTGGGAAAACAAAAGAGATGTGAAATTTCATTATAAATTCTTTCCCTGTCCTTGGTCATATGTAAATGGCAAACATTTTCATTTTTTTAGTGTTGTCATAGGTTATCGAGTGGGGTGACTTTGCCTTTTCCTATCAGCCAAAATGGCTTTGTGCCATTTCTTTCATAAGGGGAGTGCTGAGATAACTGAGCTGTCATCACTGAATTCTCACCCCTCTCCATGTCATGCAGCTCTCTTCTAGAATAAAGTTATTGACTTTCCCCCTTGACCAGCCTGTGTTTTAGCAGCATAAGTGAACAACATACTAGAGGTTAAAAGTGATTTCCCTGCCAAGAACGCTTTTCTGACTGGGGACTTCCTTTTGAAAATTCTGGCTCCAAGAGGAAAGTAGAAGAGAGTATGCTAAATCTTTTACTACTTAATTTTGAAAGTATCAGGATGATTCTCTCCAAAATAAATATTGGAGAGGTTCTTAAGCAATATATGCATTAGAGTGTAGCTGTAGGCTGGCACTCAGCCACAGTTAGGTGGTGTTTGGTTATGGTTTCCCAGCCAACCTCTCATAAGTAAGTGTTAAAATGTGGTGTGAAAGAATGATGAGGGAGAAGTGATGAGGGAGAAGTAGAGATTACCTCTCTGACACAAATTGCCCTACTAAGGTCAAGGGAAATGTTATTAGAAGGAAAAGTTGATCAGAATTCAATGCTAAATGTAATCTGGTGACATGGAATTTCCTCTTTCAAAAATTTCAAGCCTGCATTCAGATGAGTGATGTCCCACCTAAACTGCTCTTGCTCATACTCTTCATCTAAACCCACTGCTCCTCAGTCATCTCCTCCTAAAAATGGAAGCTCAAGATTTTCATTTTTGAATCATCTGATTTCCTATGAAGTCAGGGAAAGCCACTTTGCCCACAGTTCCTGCATGGTACGACTTGCATAGCTATGGAAGACTCCCACTCAGCATTGCTGCCGCTCTGTCACTTCCATCTCTGAACAGAAGCCCAGGATCCCCAAGATGCCACTGCTGTTACATCTGCATGGGACTTTCAGATTGCTGTACATCAGTACACATGTGTTTGTTTTCAAACTCAACAACAAATGTAACATTAAACACCCTTGACTGCTCCACTGAACAGCCTTGTCTGCCTCATGTTGCAAAACAGACCTAATTCTTAGTGTAGCTGGTTTGTGATTGAACTAATGGTGCATGCAGAATCATAATTCAGCAAAGTGAATTAAATTATCAGAGAGTCTTTTACACTCGACACTTATCACTGCCTATACAAAAACCAAAACAGTGTACTTGTGGGAGGGAAAATTTTTTTTCATGCAGTTTAGAGGTGGACCACCAGCTGTGGGCAAAGAGGAGGTAGAGCTGGCAATTCACAGAAGAGTTGAGGGGCTGGAAATATGTAAATGACAAATCTAAACAAATCAGCAGCCCTCCAAAGGAGAAGCACCAGTGGATTGCAGGAATAATTTCTTCTTGCAGATCCCATCTGTAAGGCACTGACTGTCATTCATTATCGATGTAGTTTAATAAGGGACTTGAATTATTTATTTGGGATTATTTTTTTTCTTTTGGGATCAGGGTTCTCCTGTAGTTCCTGGCTCTTTCAGGCCTTATTTTTCCAAATAAGAACCTGGCTAAGGATCTCTGCGTGGAAATTGAATTTTTCTTCTTTCAACATGTCCCCAGTGCACTCCAAAATAGCTTGCCCTGTCACCTGGTCCAGGTGCCATCAAGGTAATGAAGCTGCATTTTACCCAACTCACCAAATGACACACCTTCACCTGACAAAGGAAAACTGTTGACTTTCAGGAACATGCAGAAAGGCATGTCTATGGAGCCTTTTCTTTCTCCCCTAAGGAAGTTATTTGAAGATAGCTATGAAGTTTTTGTTTGTTTGCCTGGGTTATTTTGTCCTGCTCAGTAGGGAAGTTATTTTCCTTACAGGATATGCTTTGGCTAATCTTTAGGGCCAGAACACATCCCAGGGGACACACAGCTGACCGATCCCAAATAACACTCTGAGTCCAAGACAAGCACTAATCTTCAATGGGTTTTGTACAGCAAAGGAGAGTATTGGCTTAGTAAACACTATCTCTTACAGGAAGTTAGCTCTGGAAAGCATCTAACCAATCCCTCTATTTTCACAGGTTTAAAAAGACCTTGTATTTTCTCAGCAAAAGACACAGGTCTGCACTTGGTAAAGTACGGAAATGTAAGGTGCAAGAGAAGAAGGTGCAACTCTGCCCTTCTGCCTCTGTAGAGCCAAAGACAATCTCATCCTTCTAAAATAAATAGCAACCTCATCTTCCATTGATCTCAGATTCTCTGTTCTTGAAAGATTATCCTCTTTTTGAAATCTTAATTCACTTCTTTTATTTATTTATATTTATATTCTTATTTTTGTTTGTTTTGTTTTTATTTTTTGTCAGGCTTAGGACTGGACTTGAAGTGCAGCAGTTAGAGTTTTACTGCAGGAAAGCTGCCATTCAGGACTTTTGCTGAGACTATGGCCAAGTTACTCCAAATTGGAAAGATCAGAGAATTGGAGGCTTCTAAAGCAAGATCACTTTAACTGTATCCTATCTGAAATCGTTTTGTTCCCCTTGTTTTAAAGATCCGTACAGCTGGAGATTTCATTGCCTCAGCAGATGATCTATTTCTTTCTTATCTCTACAATTTGAAAGTTTTTTTCTAAATGTCTGGACACATTTTTCTTTGTAGCCATTTAACCTATTACTTCATGACCAAGACACAAGACTATATTAAGATACCTAAGTGACTGTTTCCCCTCCGCTGTCTCTTGTTCACACTAAGCATCATTTGTTCCTTCAGTTCCTTCAGCTGGTTTTGCTACAGCTCTGATCTTAGTTCCTTTCCTCTGGTGTCTCTTCCTTTGGTCACCATCTTTCTCACAGTGCCTCAAACTGGCGAGTATGTTGCTGAGTCCAAATTGAGCTGTGTGGAGTGTGAAAGACAGCTTTACCTCTTTCCAGCTATGCTTGCTTGTACATTCCTGTAAAGGAGGAGAACATCATACAACAGATTGATGCTATTAACTCATGTTCAGATGCTGATCCACTGTAATCTCCAGCTCTACCAAGCTGTCTGGTCCCCATTATATATCTATGCAGATGATCAACCCTGCCCAGGTGTATTACCCAGTGCTTCTGAGATGAATAACATTCTGGCCTCCAGTTTGTCAAGACTATTTTACATTCAAGGGCTGCCCTGCAGTAAATATACTTGAAGTCCTTTCTGGGTTTCTATAGTCTGTATAATCTCTATTCTATCATCTGTTAATGAAAATACCAAGCCAAGAGCAGCCCCTGTGGAGTCCCATTTGATGCACCCTTCCATATTTATCCTGCGTGTGGGATTCAATTTTGGTCCATATTTTGTTGACCTCGGGCTGCTGATGCTGGGCAGGAGAGAACAATTTGAAATTCTGACACAACTCCTATTATTTTCTGCTTCTATTGTGTCCTAGAATACAACTAATAATAAGGCAATGAAATCATTGCCTCCAGCTGTTTCCCAATGGAATTTACCAAAAGGGTAGTGAAATGATCTCATTTAAATCCCTTTCCACACAAAGCATTGAACCGTACCAGCCAACACCAACACTGGTTCCAGTGTGGTCATAGTGCAATTTCCTTGACAGTCCTGGACAGTTTCAGGGAGATTACAGATGGATGGGGCCCATTTGGTTCCAGCTGGACTGGAGTGCAGATGGATCCCAAATGTCAGAAAAAGGATCCTCACAGTTGAAATACTTGTGGATACTCAAATTCCCTTCGAAAGTGACAGTTCTGGAAATAACATTTTCAGTACCAGTAAATTAGCCCCAGAATGGCATTTCCTGGCATGTCCACAGTCTGGATGTGGTTAGCTTGAAAGAGATGCAAAAAAAATATTGAAGCAAAGATACTATTGAACTCAGAGGTGCCCCATGGGAAAATATCTAGGCTTGTTCTCTCACATTTTAAAGCCCTTCCTTTTGTTTAAATAGCGTTAAGATGGATACAGGTAATGAAACTTGTGGAGGCTGCTGGCTTGTGTGAAAAATAGGACAGCTATTTGGATGTGATAAAGCAACTCAGACAGACAGCTAACATAATCTACTGTGAATATTTTATTTCCTCACAGTGGAAGGATAAGTCTATTTGGACAAAGCTGTTCAGCCTCTGACTCTGGTGGTGGCGTGTGGTAGGAGCACTCAAAGAATTAATTGTCCAGCTAAAGCCCTGTGATATTCAACAGCGCTTAGCATTTTACAGGACTGGATAACAGCTGGTAGGAAGAACGTCTTGAAGTGAAGGGTTAAGAAGATAATCAAGCATGTTTTCCTAAATGCAAACTGAGCTCAAATGCACTGAAGGACCTGAAGCCGGTGCTACCATCAGAACGGCAAACACCAGCGGGCTGAGAAACCTGTCCTCCCTGGGGTGTTCCCGAGCACCTACAAAATGCCTGGCAAACTCCAGCACTGGTGAATGCAACCATAAGCACAGCAGATTCAAGCCAGGATTTTCCACACAGGCAGAGAAGAAAGAAAACTGCTAAAATTCCTGCTGATATCAAAGGAAAATCCTCAGAGATTTCTGCCAGTTAGCTCATTCTGTACTGTCCCTTTCTATAATGAAGCCAGGAACAGAGATATGCATCAAATATAGACCAGCTGCTCAGAAGTACATGCAGATACCAACACTTTAATCACTTTTATAGGTAATGTTTTATGTCAGTTCCCAGTAGGGACTGTAGCCTGGACTATAATTTTGAATGAAAGACCACAAATTCAAGATTAGTTTTGAATGTGTGTGGGAGAGAAAACAAGAGATATCTCCTTTATGTGCTGTCCAAATTGTTTATATTTGGGCTGAGTGATCTGCTGAGCAGATGGCTAAATAATTTCCAAACTCCCCATAGGAGGCTGAATCCTCTGTGTTTGCAGGTATGCACGTATAGATACAGTATACCTCCCTCTACTTTAGCACTTACTGTGAGATGCTTCAGTAGGCCTCTGAGCTGCACACAGGGCACCTCTGTGTCCTGGCTGCCTGGCTACAGGAGACTTCCCTGGGTCTTCTGTGTAATAGACTGGTGAAATTGTCTACCACACAGAAAAGCAAAATATTTCAGTCTAAAAATTGATGCATGTTACCTGTTATGATATATGAACTATGGTAGTCCAAGATGCAATGCATGTATTGCTTTAAGTTCATAAGAACATCAGTGGATATTTGATAGATTTAACTTTTTTTTTTTTTTTTTTAATTACATGAAAGGAATGTTTTTCTCCATTCTAATTTAAATACAAGCATTAAGTAACATTTTCTCTAATCTGGAAATAAAATATGGCAGAACCAACTTGTGCATAAGAAAATGTATGCCTTACTCCTGTTACAGAGGTAAAGCATGGCGTAGTAAACTATACAGAGGATATAATGTCACTGTAGTAGTTCATCTACATCTTTGTGGTCTTTTCCAAGACTACTGCTACAACACTAAAAAGGAATTTAACTGGTAAAAAACACTGTATTCTGTATTTATCTCTCATTTTGTGATTAGACTCAGCAAAACCATACCCAGAGAGTGGTGGTTAATGTGTCTATGTCCAGGTGGAGGCCAGTGACAAGTGGTGTCCTAGAACCGCTGTTCAGTAACATAGCAAGATGGAGGGCACCCTCTGCAAGTTTTCAGGTAACACCAAGCTGAGTGGTGCAGTCAGTACAACAGAAGGAGGGGATGCCATCCAAAGGGACCTGGACAAGCTTTAGAAGTGGGCCCATGTGAACCTAATGAGGTTCAGCAAGGCCAAGTGCAAGGTGCTGCACCTGGGTCGGGGCAATCCCAGAGGAATGGTTTTAAACTAAAAGAGGTTCAAACCAGATGATACCAGATGAAGCCATTCTATGTTTCTATGTTTTATTTGCTTATTTTTAGCATCAAAACTGTCTTGTTAACAGTACCCTGGCACATGAGATGATCATGATCTTGAACTTCAGAACTTGGGAAATCCTGCACTGGATCCTATGCCTTCTTCAGCAGCAGTTTGCCAACCAGTACCCTAACCCCATATTAACTAGACACTAGACCAGTTTTACAAAAGGTATTTTAACATTTTACTTTCAAACTTCCTTATTGAGGATGCATGTTAAATCACCATTTTTTATTATTAATCTATGTATTTTTCTTGCTGCTAGAAGGGATTATTTGCAGATGTTAGCATTTTTTTTCCTTGGGTTTAGTTTTATGTTTTGAACCTGAAGTTCCATAGCTAATTCCATGAACATGATTGCCACAACATACACTCCAGTTTTAGCTGATTATTTTCTTTTAACATTGTCATTAATAGAGCATCTCCATTTTATAGAAGTGAAGTGTCTCCCTTAGACCTTTCATAACCTAAGCTGTATCCCATCAGAAAGCACTTCTCCACCCTCTTATGTTTCTAGAAAAATGCCATCCATGTTATAAATATCAATAGAGCTGGAAGTAAGCAACATCAAAATCTCCAAGACAACACAAAGATACAACAAATCAAAGGCAAAATAGTAATGGTTCGATTAGACTTTTAAATAGGATATTAAAATGAGGTTTGTAGTTAAGTACAATTGTCTCTCTGAATTTGGCAGGGAAATCATTAACCAAATGATGTTAAATTTGCACAGATTGTTGAATAAATGAGTAAGACTTGCTCTTCATGGCAGCAAACCAACCAAAAAAACATACACACATAGAATTGCTAGCAGTCCATATGAACAAATAGTTTGCACTAGGATGAGACTGTTTTTTAAAGATTAGTAATTGAATAGCTACTACTGTCATTAGCTAGCCCTCCACATGAAGCAGCCCTCCAATAGTCTGTGCAATTGTGTATGTGTGTGTTGAGGGGGAGCACATGTTCCTGTGTAATAGTCTAAGGTTTCTTGATTTTTAAGGAATGGTTGCCATTAACTGTATTGATATTATTTAGAGTTTATACATATATGTTCAAGATGCCACATCTTAAAAGCTACATAATTTCGCATACTTGTTTATCTTGTTATTTTGGTATAGATACTTTTTCTCTCTGCTAGAATATATCCAAAGAAGTCCAGGTGCCTGGATACACAGATACAAACAATGTGGGGATTTTTATGAAAAACAGAATCATTCAAAAAGTACTTTATAAAGTTCAGTTTACGAGGCATTCAACAACAGCTTTGCATTTTATCATTGATTTGGCTTTAGCTATGACTAGCAATAAATATTCAAAATATTTTTATAACTGAGCTGTGATTTCTTTTAATGAAAAACTTATTTTCTAAAATCCTTCAACTTCTGGATATGTATCACCTGGAGGTAAAGATTAATATATAGTAAGTATGTGTAAGAAAGCCAGAGGAATAAAAAACATCTAGGTATAACCTTTCTTCCAAAGGTGAAATGTAATTTTAATTAAGTCTTAAAAATACGAATATTTGTTATCATGTGTTATACTGGTGCTCATTGGATTAACACTGTACAAAAAGCAGGGAAAAGGCAGTCCTTCATCATAGGCATGTGCAGCCTAAAACTGAAATGAGATTCCAGTTCTCCTCTACACATACGTAGCGGTTACTTATGGGGTAGTCCCAGTCCAGGTAATCATCTCCCAGTCAGAACTTTATATTTATATAACAGATATTTACAAATCAGCTATATGTCTGCTAATATATAAAACAGGCCAGGATGGCAAGAGACACATAACAGCTGATGTGCACATATCAGAACTCCTTGAAAATGTTGCTTGACTTTTGTTGCCCACTGGGAACAATCTCCATCCCACTCTGTTCTCTATATCTCCATCCAAAAAAAAGTGATGGCTGGCATGGCAGAAGCAGTCTAGTCATTTAACAATATCAACAACTGTGGATGACTGCTTGGGCCTTATTCATTGGTACAGACATGGCTAAAATAGGCAGAAGTGGGAGATGGTGATGACAGATGGGCATGAGTTAAAGTTGAGACATGAAATGAGAGACCTTGGTGGTAGGCTGGTGAACACATGTACATATACAGAGGTCCATGGAGAGATGTTTTCATTTGGAAACTGTAAAATCAAAGAGAAGTATGAGCTGAAGCTAATGGTGACTGAATGGAGAGGAGAGTCCAACAAGCTAAAGAGCAGACTGGACCTTACAGGTGGGTGGGAGATGTAGCACAGAAATACACTTAAAATAACAAATTCTCAAAAGTGATTTCCCCCAAGTATTTCCAGCAATGAAATAACCACACTGGTCAATGCCTGTGATGTGATCTCATTCCCAGAAGTACAGTTCCAGTTTCAAATACCCTCATAAAGTGGTTATGTCATAGAGATGCTTCCAACTTTACAATTGAAATAGAGTCAAAGAACAGCCTCTACCAGCATAGACTAATGAAGCATATTGGAGAAAAGACCTTCCCCACACAGTAATAAAACTAGAATAATGCCCCTAGAGGAAATAAAGGAGTTGGGGTTATAGTTAAAGTTGTGCTATATTGAAAAGCATTGATATTTCCATTCCAAGGACTATAGCACATCCATTTAAAATATCTAGGTTCACAAGGCGACTCAATAAAGCAGTTCAACTCCAGTGAGTTCAGTGGAGTTGTGCCAGCCATGAATTTGGCCTCCTGATTGTAAAATGTGGTCAGTGAAGGTGTGAATGATATGAAGTTTCAGATCCAAGTAAATATCAGACAACAGCAACTATTCCAGAGTTCACCTGCAGACTCTGCAAGAAGAGAAGACCCTTTTCTATTTGAACAATACTGGGATGATTGTAATATCTGAAAATTAAAGAGAGAAAAAAAGGCAAATAAAATGCTAAATGGCAGAAGAGAGAAGAGACAAACCACACTAGGAAAATGACACACAATGGGCCAAATTTATTGAACAATACGCAATAGTATGGGAATCTGATATTTATTTTCAGTGCTGAATATGCACGATACATCTAATATGCTCAAGATGCATTATTCAATCTGCAGCAGCTGTCTTTGTACAGAACTCTGCAGAAAAAATCAAAAGGAGCAATGTACAATAAAACAACCACACTAGGCACCTTGCTATGTCCCTGGCTAGCTGTCACAACACTCCTTCCTTCTATTCAAATGTATCACGTAGCTGATTTTTTTCCCAAATGACAATGTTAACTGTTTCACAGGAAAGAAAAGACAGGCAAATATAACCCCTTTGTGTGAAATGATCTGTACCTAATAACATTTCTACAGGAAGAAATAACTATTTGTTGTTAAACTATCAACTCAAAACAAGGAAACATCAAAGATTCAAGCCTAAGTGAATTGTTTGGTATTTTCCCCAAGAAGCTGGATCCATTTCAGAACTAGATCTGCGCTGACACCCTACTTCTGGAAAGCATCATTATTCATTTGTGTTTTGCCTTGGAGTAGGAATGGATGTAAGTCTGAGTTTCCGTGACTTAGAAGAAGAAACTATTGTGACACAGGCCATAAAAAAGTACAAAAAATGAAAAAGAAGCTGCAGCTAATGGCCACTAAATCTGCTCTTGGTTGCAACCACTTTGCAGTTGAGGAGAAACAGCATCCTTTCCAATCTCTTATTTCTCTTAATGCCCTCCCACTGCCGTTTCCTTATGACATCTTTGCCATTTGTTCCATTTCTGCATTTATGAACTTAGTTTGACTGTCTCCTCTAGTTGCATTAGATGTATGTACTCCTGCCTGTCCTATTAAAAAGTCAAAAAACATGAACCAATGGTCAGAGCATGTGTCAGATTTTCCAGGTGGTTTTCTTCTCTTTCTGTCACCATGTTGTTTTGTCTTCCTCTGTATTGCCATCTTTTATGCTCATCACTGTTAAGAACATTGTTAAACTGAAACACAATGCTTGTTTACAGGGAGACATACAGGAAAATTAGATACAGATTAACCAAAGCAATGCTTGTTTACAGGGATACATGCAGGAAAATTAGATACAGATTCACCAAAGTCAAAGATCCACTTCTGGAGGTAGCAGTGCCACCTACAGATGCTGCAGCTCCCAAAGGCTCCCAGCTGGTGGTAAGAAATAACCATACTGCTCAGGGAAAACATGATGTGAAAATTGCCTAACCCATGTGAACATAGATCAGATAGGTTGTCTCACCTTCAGGAATGTGCCATCATTCTCAGAGCATTTCATTCAGGGAGCACAAAACCAAGGGCTTCTAGATTTGACCATAAACTGGAGGGAAAAGATGCCCTCAGGTTTCAGGGACATACGTGGAGAGGAGCACCAGCTGCTTTGAAGAATGGGGTGCACAGATAGGAGCTGGGTTTCTGACAGGTAGTAAAGAAGGATTTTTATTGGGGTTTGTAGCTGAATCAAGCTACCACTGGACCAGAGCTGTTGAGAAGAGTTTGCTATCTCCTTTTTTGTAAATGGTTTGCTAACTCTTACTGCTATCTCCTCACTTCACAAGGTGAGCTCACTGTGAGTTCATCTGTAGTTCTGCAAGGGAACCATTTGTTATTGCATCACAGGTTTCCGTAAGAGGGCAGCACGGCAGAAGCCTTCTTGCTTCTTTTTCTCTGGGTCAGAAGGAATCTTGAAGAAGAGAGGTTCCAGTTTACAAACTGTCACTTTTACTACATTTCATTCTAGACTTCTTCTATGGTAAGAAGCTTGTTCCTTCAGCTTATGTTCAAATAAAAAATCTGGTTTTCCATTTTGAAAAATATGGTTTTGGTCTTTTGGGCAGCTTGCTCCAAGGAGAAGTTACTGGAAGATGACGAGCAGCAAAGAGCTGAGGGAGCAATCATCTTCAGCTGTCAGAGCTGCCTGTGATGAACATTTGTCTGTGACCTAAATTGCTTTCAGCTCCTGTGTGGACTTTCTTATCCAGAAATAAACTCTGGAAGATCAAGGGACCACCTGGGCACCCATGACATGCTAAGGTAGCAACACTAAAGCTTGCTAGCTGCCAGGTATGCTGTAGTAGGCATCACATCTGCTCCTGCACACACTGCAGTTGGAGTTAGCAGATAGGCATGTGTGGCCAGGATAGCCCCAAAGAAAGGCACTGCTCAAACTGCGGGCTTCCCCTAGTCACCAGGCACTGCATTCAAAATCCCCATGGGCCAGGTAAATTAGGATGAATAATGTCACATCTGTTCTAATGTTGAATTAGTGTACCCATGCACTAATTAAGAGTGTTAGCTAAATCTCTCTCTCTCTCTCTCTTTTTTTTTTTTCCCTTTTTTCCTTTTTCCCTGCTTCTAGTTAATCTTGATTAACTGTTTTGTATTTTCAATTATTGTGGGCAAAAACAAAATGAGTGTAAGTTTGAATTCTTTTTGGATATATATTCTATATATATTAGGAGAAGCATTTCATTTTCAGCTCTTTCAAAAACAGGAAGGATAAAATCACATTGCTGCAGCATTTTCACTTATTTCTAATGAATTTTATGAGTACCCTTTTATACAGCAAAACAGAGCCACAGAAAATTCAACATTTCATCCTTGTACTAAGCAGGAGGAAAAAAAAATTACCAGCTAACTTAGATTTGCTGAAGCTCTAGCTTTTGTAACACATAAATGACTGACACAGTAAAGAGATTGCACAAAGTTTCACTGAGTTTCAACAGAAGGACAGATTTATTCCTGACATAACTCAAGCAAAGTTAAGGGAAGAGTCTGGCTTGGAGACTCTGAGTGGATTTCTACAATTTATGGTTTACAAATCCACCCTAATCCTTGTCCTTCCTATCAGTTATGGGCTACTCGCAGGCAATAAGTATCTGTCACATTGCCAAAGAACAGTTGTTTATCTAGTTTTAACTGAGTTTGGGAGCCCACTTGTTTGTTTTTACAGGAGGTATGATGGATGCAATTACAGGAACAATAATATGCATGGTTACAGTATAACTGCTCTGCGGATCAGACAACAGAGAAGCCATCCATCTTCCATGCATGCAACCACCGTGACTGTTACCTCCAAGTGAATAAGATCTCTCCAAAAATGTGCAGAAATTTATCTTTACAAAAGTTTGGGGTCAACACAGATTAAATCATACCCCAGCATGCCTGTGGTATTAGAGTAGCAGGAAGGGAGAGTCAATTTCTACTTTACTATAGGATGATTTATGTCTCGGGATTTCCCTCAACTCCCCTGTTCACCATTTGGGCATGAACATTTGGTATTATTGTCAGTACCAGGTCTCTGTCTAGGCAGAGGATGTTGCGCTCCTCCATCACAAGACTCAATATTTAAGCAATCAGATCTGGTCCTTCTGCATCAAGCAACAAATTGATTTTGATTTTTTTTCTGCACATTCACCTGTACACAGCAGATAAATTTCCCCTCTGTATCTCCCTGCTCTATAAGATGTGCTCTGCTGGGCACTCTTGCACTAGATGTGTGCAAATTCTGATTTGTCTTGTCTTCAGTGACATATTCTCTCTCCCAGCACTTTTAGGGCCTGCAACCTTTTCTTCTGTCTAGACTCTATTGTTTGATTTATTCCCCAATTTGATTTCATTTCTGATTTAATAGCACTCTCACTTGCACCTGCCCTTTTATTTTGTTATTTTTTTTCTCACCTCTTTACTATTTGACCTTTCCTAGACCTTATTCAAAAGACATATATCGCACTTGCTATTGCCATATTGCTCTTTCTGGTCTTTTTTCCCAGTCTCTCTCCAACCTGGCAGTTCACTCAAAGAAGAGACGTAGGGGAAGTGAGGCTGACAAGGCTGACACTGACTTCCATGAGACTTGATTTTGGCTCAACGCAGTCTTGAAAAATAATGGGAAGCTGTTTAGGGATCGGTCCTGCAAAATCTGGGGAACAGTGAGAAGCTGCACAATCCTGGGATCAGACACAAGCAGAACTGTATTATGCATATTCATACTCACTTCTGCATATAACATTCTGTAATGTGATATGATCAAATTTAAGGTTCTTGTGGGTTACATTATACTGTATAATACTGTGTATTAAATTGAGTGAAAACTGAAAACATAAGAGTAGAAAGTATGGGTGGGTGTCAGGATTTGGCTCAGTGTTGAAAAGGAAGACTTTTTTCCAATAAAAAAATAACCTTCACCCTAAAGAGGTTCCACCACATTTGCGGAATTCCCATTCTCATTGCTAGCCCTGCTGACCAGCACAGACACATGAATGAAACAGACTTCCATAGACAAGAAAGGCATTGTACACAGAAATAATTGGAAAACCAAGTTCTGTTACCATGTTAGATTTGTGCAGTAACAGCCAAAGATGATAAATTTCACAAGTTAGTCAGGGATAAATTGGTAAATCATGCAATCAGTTATGGGTTAAATATTAACAGAAGATACTTTCTGAGAAAGGACAAAGTTGATTACATTCTTTCAAATTACTCCCAGATGTTAAAATGTGCTTTCCAATGAAAATAATTATATATTCTACAAACCTGAACACCAAGTTAAAGGAATTGTAGTGAAAATTACAGAGTAACAATTTAGGCCCATGGCCATTTTTTCTCTCTAAAGACAAACAAGAAAACTTCACACATCCTGAGAGCTGTTGAAGTGAAAAATTCTGAATTTAAGAGATTTCATACTTAATGCATTAACTATAATCTTTTCACTGTAGGCTAAAATACGGTAATTTTTGCACTTTTTGTGACACTGTGATTTATAAGAAACATTTCCTTTTTCTATGGCTTGCAATGTATGCCTTGGAACTAAGGAGCAGAGTCTCAAAGCTGTTTAATGCCATAACTGTAAATGTCAGTGGCATGGAGGCACATTTACTACACACACCTTACCTGAATATTGTGGAGCAACTTCTCCCTATTTAATGCACACTTCTCATTTATTCTTCTTTAGTCTTTGAAGAAATGACAACTCTGTGTGCACAAAAACATATCAGGTTATCACATAGCGGAGACTACTTATAAATGATATGACTAAAAATAACATCTACCTCTTATAATTTAACTTCTATAGGAAGTCTTTAAGAATTCTTAATGATTTTTTGTAATACTAGTCCTGGTTTCAATATTTGCTTCTTTGTTGATTTCCTGTTCTAAATTAGAGCTAGAATTCTCATCTAGTTCCAAACTAAGATTTTCAGAGAATATCAAATGAATGGAGCTTCTGGGAACTGGTAACATCATAACCATTTCAAAATTGAATTAAAATAGACATTTTGTCATTCAGTAGCTTCCATATTAAAGCTGCGAGAATTACTTTTGAACTGCCTGGTTAACTAATTAATGGACTCATAGGTAAATGTTTGTCCAACAGTTAATTTCTTGATTACTTTTCTTTTTTGTTTGTAACAGTTATATGAATCTCTGAGTGACTTCTCAATAATGAAATTTGCTGGCAAATGTACTTCTTAATTAGATGTCTGAAGAAGACGTACTGATCACATCTCAGATAGGGACCCCACTATGTGACTGAGCATATGCAGAGTTGTGGTCAGTGCTTAAAATTGTTTTTGAAGAATGTGAGAATAAGACTTCTAAAAACATTTTTTACTTATTTGTAGTAATTAAAGGCCTTATCAATAGTGCAGACCAGATTTCAACTACAAGACAACCAGAAGACCACAAGACAGAAAACACCACACACAATTTTTCATCTCCAAGTAAATTTCCTCCTCTGATGTTTTCCTTGTATATCATCCTTGATGCCATTGTTCTTATGAAAGTTGTAATGCCAAGAATAAGTAAAGAAAAGATAGAGAAGTGTAAACGCTCTTTTGAAAAGATAAGATTGCTCTTCTCAGAAATGTGGTTTGCTAAGCATGCATATATATTTCAAATACCTCATACTGACTACAGGCTAGCTCATTGAATGTCAAATAACTAAAAACTAGCTATTCATATCAGTGTTAATGACTTCGTGTCTTCTTTATGACCAGTGGAGAAAAATGGGAACCATCAGACAGTAATCCTTTGGACTTCGCTTTGGTGTCTAAAATGGCTTAGATCTTGGGGAAATAGGAATGAGATAAGACACCTCCTGAGGTAACTCTTCTCCTCCCTTACCTATGAAAAGCACTAGCTAATGCTAACTTTTGATGCTTGCCCTGGGGCAGATGACCCCAGTATTGCAACTGGAGCTACAGATAGGAGCTCCATGCCTGCCCAGAGCTTTGGAGGCCACGGGGATACCCCCAAAGCTACAGAGTCTTTGACAACACTGGAAGGTTATTTTCAATTATATTAGGTTATTTTGAATCAGCTGAATCAGCTGTTGGGTGTCCATGCAGAGTCTGAGAGCAATGTGGAGAAATTACACTTAGCTCAAAATTCTGCTAGCTTGTTGCAGTTAAGAATGTGTCATGTTCAAACTGATGTTTTCAAATGAACAGATAAATTAGTGGTGGTACTTTTGAAATGGTATCATCTTCACCAGTCATAAAAATCCTGTTAGTTACCTGACAGAATTGCTTATATTTTTCTTTAAGTGCTGACAAATATATTTTCTGAGATCAAAATGATATTGTTTTCCCTTGAGTGCACTAATGTTTTATTTATATATATAGATTTATTTTTTTAAATCTCTCTGATATTTAAGGAGTTTATGAGTTTTGCTTTGGGTTTGTTTTTTTCTTAGTAAAGGTTTCTTTTAATCAAATGTGAGTATTAACTATTTATTAGCTATGGTCAAAAATAAACTTTCAGATCTGGAGGGCAAACACATTGTAAAGCGCTCACAGTTTAATCCTGGATTATGCAAACACTCAAATACCAGGAAGCTCATTTAAGCAAGAGGGGCCGCAGGCCTGGGAAGGCTTGGGGCAGCTCTCCCTCAGCTCAATTCCCAGACATCTGCAAATCTGGATCTGTGTTTAGGCAAGGGGTGCCCAACCTTTCACAGACCAAGAGCCAAGAAAAGCAAATGTACAATGAGCCCCTGGCAGCAGTACTGGTACCATCACTGGCAGCAAAGCAGATTTTCCATGCCAGAGCGTGCACATGGACCAGGGAGATCTGTCCTCGGTGTTTCCAGCACTGCCTCACCATCCCAGCTTATACAACAAGCCTATGCCCCCATCCATCCTCATTGCCCTTCCAACAATCCACAGACAGGTAACGTTGACCATGACACCCATTGTCCCCTGTCCCTGTCACATCACTCACTTCTCTGAGCCCCAGCTTATCCAGTTCCCACCCCTCCATGCCATCCTTCATGAATCATAAGACCATAGAATTTTTTGGGTTGGAAGGGACCTTAAAGATCATCTAATTCCACTGCCTCTGCCATGGGCAGGGACACCTCCTACCAGAGCAAGTTGCTCAAAGCCCTATCCAACCTGGTCTTGAGCATTTCCAGGGATGGGGCATCCACAGCTTCTCTAAAGTTGAAGACCACCATGTCTTCCACAAATGTTTTTGCCTCCCATCAGCCCAAATCAGACCCTGTTTCTGCTTCACCCTGGGGTGTGTTTGTTTGTTCCTTTGTTTTTGGTTTGTTTGTTGGGTTGGTTGGTTGGTTTTGCTTTGCTTTGTTTTTCAGCCAGAATGGCAGAAATTGCCAGAATTGCCAGAATGGTGGAATTTTTCTTTTCCTAACTTTTAAAAATATCTTTAAGGAGCTTAGAGGAAGCAGTTATGAAATGTTAAGTTTTTGTTTACTGTTCAATGGACATAACTTTTCAAGAGTATATTGTTCAGAGTTGCCAGCAGCAATACAGGCAAGGAAAACAAAGTGTCATTCTCCATAAATGCATGTTGAAGTGAAAAGTAAACTTCCAGTGATCCAGACCATAAAAATGCAAGACAAAAGGCTGCCATTGAAAAAAAGTGGTCTATTAAATTAAGATGCTACTAAGTGTCATTTTGACTCTGTGGGTAGCATGTCTGCCTTACAGCCAACTACTTGCGGGTTCAAGTCCCATACTGGGACCTTGGCTCACATCCAGGGTGCTGCAGTAATAAGCAGCGTGTGACACTTTCAAAGGTGTCATCCTTCAGAGGAAATGTTAAACCTACTGTCCTTCTGCCAGCACTCCAGTTGGAAATTAAAGATCCCCCAAGTACCTTTTGAATAGAGTGAGTAATAACCTTGGGGCCCTGGCCAAGATTCTCTCTCTCAATAAAAAGAATTTGTAATGGCCAGTGCATATTTAAAAAAAAGAGCAGAAGTCACATAAACCAATGGAAAAGCATCATTAAAGATGGTGTGTCTCCTTTATGTATTTTTTAAATAGAAAGTCGCCTATTTGATTAACTGTCAATAGCATTTTTAAACAGCTGCCATAAATTGTCTATACATGGACATTCAAAAATCCAAAGGTCAACTTCCATCTACTACATAGCTTTAGGAAACAGCTAACTCCCATGCCCATCTTTGAAAAACTCAGCCCAGGTTCATGAAGGTCCACGAAAAATGTCTAACAAGACTGTATTTCAGAACAAATCTTCAGTGCAGAGCACCACAGCAACATTTGTGGACTATTAAGTGTGAAGATACTGAGGAGTGGTGCTGCTGCATTCTCAACGTACGATAAGCTGACACACTTACATTTCCAAATATATTTTTGCACTGGGGACTGTTAACCTGTCTTGCTGGTATTCACATGTCTCAAATCTCCCTTTGAGACATTTTCTGAACAGCAGGAATCATAGCAAGGTTATTTAATGGCAATGAGCAAATATTTACCAGTGGTGTATGCATGTGAGTGTGAAAGAGATTGTTAGCATCCCTTGTGTCAATCAAGTAAAGCAGGACAGGCCCTGAACTAGTTCATCTATCCCCCACTAGCCCTGAGAAGGTAACCTGAAATACAGTAGTTTACTGTGCCAAGAGAGCATAAACTATTTGGGAATAGTTGTTCCCGGTTGTTGAGACCAACCTTTCTCCCAGCTGATTGCCTCTCAGCAGCTCCACTCTGAGCAGGGGCTTCCTCTCTCCTTGTGATGTGCCACCCAGCTAGCACCCAGGTGGGCAAAGCAGCAAAGAGACGTAGGACCTTAATCCCAAGATTTCTTGTCAGGAATCCTTATGAGAGCCATGGGAAGATCATGTTAAAGGGTAAGAGCTTTAATCTGCTTCTGTCCTCCGTGCTTTCTGATTGTAATAGGCTTGCAGCTCTGCAAAATGGCTTGATGATGCCACTCCTCACAAATTGTATTCCCTAACTTGGGAAAATAAAAATTATCAGCCTGTTTTTCAGTCAGCCTGAAGTCACTGCACAATGGGCAGGGAGAAAGTATTTCTAGACAGCAATTCATCTCCTGAAGGATACACCTAAGAGAGGTCAGACGAATTTGTTCTCTTGACTGCCAAGGAGACAGGAGTGACTCACACAGCCTTTGAACTGAGACAAAACAATTTGACTCTTCCTTGCCAAAAGCCTCCTAATTTCAGGTGAGGAGATTCTGCCTATACAGAGGGAGGAAGGATTGCCAGGGCACAAAAGGCTGCAATGGTGCACCAGGCTCTCCTTTGTGTACTTCACCATTGATGTATTTTACCACTTTTTTTCTTTGGAAACACAGAATAAACAGTGAGGCCCTGAATTCCTATGTATGTTACGGAGATCTTGCCTGTACTGTCAATCATATAATTTTGTTGTATTTTTTTTTTAGCATTTTTTCTTCAAGAAGGCAACAAAATGAGTTCCCCTGATGGTGTCTGGACTCAGCAGCAGTCCTGCATAGTACTGGGTAGATGTGTGCCAAAGATTTCCCGTCATCACCCACTCATTCTCAAAAATGTATTTTTGATACAGCTAGAAAGGTTGGTTGTTGTGGTTTCTTGCTCCGAAGTTTCCCCTCTCTCTGATCACTGGCCTCTCATGAAAATGAATGGTAGGAGCAGAAAATGGCTTCTCTCTCCCTTATACCTTTCTTGTTTCAGTTCCGCTGTTCATTTCTCATACTTCCAGTCTCGAGTGCTCTTCTGAACTTACTTTGGTGACCTCCTTTCTTAATTTAATCTGGACAAAGCACCAAGTTGATTTCAAGTCATAAAGCCTGATTTGCTGTGTGCTCTTGGCAAATGTGAATAAGCTCCCTTGCTCCTTTTAATCAGCTATCATAATCATATATTTTTTTTTAAACTGCAGCAATTAGGTCACCAAAGCAAGTAGTCTCTTGTGTTCTACTGAGAACAAATCTGTCCTCCTCTGACTCGCTTCATAATTTAATTATTAAAGCTTGATATCATTTTGGTTTCCATGTAAGGCAACCCCATAAGAGCAATTATATCCTTTCGAAAGCAAGGTTACTACTGCTAGAGCCAGTACTCAGAGCGCCTGGTACTGTGCTGTATATGGTAATACTACTACTTCCTACCACTCGTATTGCAACATTTGTCTACCTACTCAGCCAACAACAGCATTCTGCTGGCACCCTCCCTGCAACTCTGCACTGAGCTAGCATGTGAAGGATCTGGGATCAATTAGTTAATAATTTAGCAATAGTTTGAAGATGTAAAGCAGCTGCTAAAAGCTAAGCCTTATTATTATGTTAACTAATTATTTTGTATTTTACCTTTACATCTTTTATGTTGTTTGTTTCAGAAAACATCATTGTGTTATTAACTACATTTAGCACCTCCTCATCTTGACATTTAAATGTCTGAAATGATTCAGTGTAATTACACTGTTTTGTATCACAACACTTTAGGTACCTCCCTCTGCATGAAACTTTGCATACCTTCATTTTGTTTTAAGAACCCTAACTGTTTCTATTAGCTGCTTTCAAAAAGACAAGAAAACACTGTGCTATAACATTTTATTCATCTGGCTAGAGCAGCCTTCCAGATTAAATGATTTAAGAAGTTTGGAGAAAGCTTTTGGCCACTGGGTTGATTTTCAGTTCCAACCACTGCTTTTCCTGGTTCCCTCTCAGTTTCCCTCACCACCTCAGCAATATCTGATACTTCTGGTGCACTGGGAGAAATCTCTCCTGAGTCACATGTTTTGAGAATCTGATTGGCACTCAGATTGGACTGCTAGGCACAATTAGAAATCCTGAATTTCAAGAATGACTTGTAGCAAGCAGATGTAACTGGAAATCTAAGAGGCACAGCACAAGAATACTGTAAGACGGTTCCAAATGCTTTTGGTCAGAAAACCAATACATCTCCACATTCACCTTAATACACTGTGTAAATTACTCAAATACAAACACATTTTTGTCTGACACATGCAGACACAATAAGATCTAGCTGTAGCATATTGAGAATAATGGACCCCTGCTCACTAAGTAAGCTGTGTAGGTGTTGCACTGCATATAGATAATAAATTGCAATTATTCTAAAACTCAAATTAGAGCAATTGTACCATTGTATTTATAATGTTGATTTTTTTAATTATTTTTTTTGTAGGACTGGAAGATGCAACCAGAACAATTTGAACCTGCAGATACTGCCCTACCCCAAAAATAGGAGCTTGTTTAAAGGCTAAGATGACTTGTAAAATGCTCTTTTGAATTTAGTTTAAATTCCAATAATCCCCAGTAAAGAAACTCAAAATGATCTGTCTCATAAATTTCACAGCCTTTCAAGGCTGAATATGTCAAAATTCTTCTAGTGTTATAAATCATTAGATACCTTCAGTCCTGTCAGAAACACACCATTTGTGTAACAACACTTCAGCTCCTTCTGGAACAACTAATTAGATGTCCCTTTTACATACTTGCTGTGTCCTGCCTACAGCTATTAGGACACGTCACGCACTTCCAGTCAGTGTGGGGGCACTGGAATTGGCTTCCTGGAATTCCATCAGAATAAAAATAAACTTTTTCTTAATGTGTGACACATCATTTGGTATGGCTTGTTCCAGACTCGCTGGGAGAGGAAAATAATGCATACGTTGTCACTTGGGGCTATGTTGTGCACTGTGGAAATAGTTCAGAGCTCAGTGCTTTTGATGAGGGACTACAGCTAATCCCATTCTCAGGTACCAATAATAAAAAAGCGCGACTAATGTGAAAATCATACACAAAACCTGTGAGCCAGCTTGAGCAGAAAATGAGGATCTTCACAAACCTCCCTGCTGTGAGCAGTGGAAGCTGCACTGCTGTGCTGTACCTGGGCCTGGCTGAGCAGGCAGCACCAAGCAGGCCTCTCCACCTTTCTGCTCCACCCAGGAGGTTCCAACAGCCCTGTCAGGCAGGACAGACTTGGCCCCAAGCTTAAAGCCTGGCAAATGCAGTACTTTCTGCCATGCTTGTCAGTGTGGCATAGTTGAGCATGCTCTCCAGAAACATGCAGAGGAGCTTGCTGGGGAACGCAGCTTCCAACGAGCAATCGAGCTGTAGCACCCAGTTGTGCTCTTTCACCCATGGCTAGCAAGAAGCCAGTAGTAGGACTGTTGTCTGAAAGTAGTCTTTGGCCTAACAAGTAACAATACAGCAACCATTAAAATCTAGTGCTAGCAAAGGAAGAAGAGGCAGAGCTGCCCAGCTGCCTTACATTGCTAGTATGAAACTGAGTAAAAGCAACTAAGTTTGCACATGCCAGGGTTGTTAATTAACAGACATAAAGCCAGAACTACAGTGTTTTATCCTGTAGTATAGTGTCCTTCCTGCACTCATTAGTACCTTCCTCACGTGCCTGTTTTGGTGTTCCCTTCAGGACTTCCTCTTCCCCACGGCTCTTTCCAGCTGCTGAGGGCTCTGCACAGCCTTCTCAGATCCTTTCCAGCCAGTGCCACACATCTCACCATGAACCTGCCAGTCTTTTTCAGTGTCAGCAGCAAGAGCAGCAGTCAGCAAGATATGTGCATTTACCCTCTCATCCCAGTCAGTGTATCAATTCTGCTTCAAGCCCTCTCTCCAGTCTGTGCTGGGACTTCAAAGTCACAGTCTGATGCACTGCATTGATTTTGCCTCCAGAGACTATGAGGATATTTGCTTTCTCTGGGAATATTATTTTTTTTCTACTGTGGTAGAAAATGGGCATATATATAAACAAAGAAGTCTGGAAGAACATCTGGGACAGCAGACTGCCCAACAGAGACATATCCTAGCCTATTTCCACTCTTTTGCCTCTTGAAACTCATCCCTAGAGCCATAAACAAACTAAAGAACAAGAGCATCAAAATTTTTCAAGGAACTCTCATCTTGTGTCTCATAGTAATTGCTACGTGCCTTCGCTTGCAACCTTATTTTGTGCAGAACCTTCATTTGCCCTTCGACATCAAACACTCCCAAACTTTGAAGAAGTCTGAATACAGATCTGGTCTTTGCAGTTGAAGCACACCTCTAGCATAATGATGAAAAAAAAAAAAAAAAAAAAAAGGAATGTATTGAAGTAGAATATAGACAACCTTCTTCCAGAAATCAAGCAGCTGCCCCCAGCATGAGATCATGCCAAAATGTTCTCCAGCATGATGAATATAGTTCTGATGCACCTTTATGAAAAGATTATCTCTATTAGGCTCATAATATTACTGGATCCCTACACTGGCTTCTTAAGTCAAGTGCTGGGGTGTTAAGACATGGGTTGGTTTCATGCTTGAAGCAGATCTTAGATTACATAGCAAGTTGTGATCAGTTATATCTGGAAGCAGCAGATCCACAGAGAGATTTTTTCTTAGTAAAGTAAATCAGCTATCCACTTTGCACTTCAGCAGTTGCCCAAACACATTTTAATATACTGCTCGGTAGGTTTAAAAAGAATAAAACTGTCATTTGAATATCAAAGTTGGTGTAAGAATACTATTGTGTTGTTGTCATCCAGACATCTTAACCATTCATTAGAAATCCAGTGGTTTAGGCATTGCATAAATATATAACAAGGAAGATAGCATAGCATAAGCATAAATAATATTTAACTTGAACATACATGACACAGATGCATGATACAGCAATTATCCTTCTCCAGTTTGATCTATCATGTTTAATCTTAGTCACTAAAGCTGTGACATTTGGCTGTAAAAGGTCAGGGGTGTCCTTGAGATATGGATCAAAGATACATATACGTGAGTAAAAGCTCAGCAGAAGAAGATAGATTCTTCTGAGGTTGAATGGCAAGAATTCCTTACAATATGAATTCTTAAAGAGCACCTGATTTTTACCATGACTGTGGCACAAAAGCAGAAGCAATGGGACTAATTATAATGGCAATAACCATGATAGCAGTAAAATGAGAACACTGCAGAAAAAGCTAAAGAAATAATTTTTGTTCAATAAATAGGTTCACATTTACAGAGGGCTGTTTAAACTCTTGCGCAATGAGAGAAGGTGATTACTAGCAAACTTCAAGGTTCACTGTCAGAATATTTGTTCAACAATGTACAGTTTCTAGTGTTATAAGTTGAGAATTACTTTGTAGGAAATAAAATTTCTCTAAGCTTCTCCATGAAGGACCAGTTCTGGTCCTTCCTCAGCTGGAAACCCAAGAATTACAGATATGAATCAATGTTCAGAGTATTTTCCTTCATTTGCATGGTGTTTGGCCATCCTTACTGGTATACAGCAGGTTTTGGAAAGCAGCTAAAATAAGAATGGACAATGGTGCTGGTGCACTAGGAGGCTTTTATCAATGTTATGTTCATTAACATAAAAAATGCCAGATTGTCTTGGCTAGAAGAAATTGAGCAAGAAATTTAACAATAAGCATCAAGTCAAGCTCAAGGAAATTAAAATGTGAACACTGATGGATTATGAGAATATCACTTATTTATGTTCAAGCAATGCTTCCTTATAGAAAGCTGAGAGTGCAAAGCATGATGGCACTATAAGATGAAGTAGCAGTTGTTGCACTGTTGTTGCTAGTTCAGCACATCAGCAGAGGTGTGTCACAACCTTTGGTGGTGTTAAACAGTTTGTGGGGAGGAATATCAGTTCATTTATTTTTCCTGCGATCATCTCATATTCAAAGTAAAATCTCCATAAAAGCTTGACAGATCTGAAATGCCTTCAGTGGTGGTAATAATGTGTTTTTTTTGTTTTGTTTTGTTTTTCTCTATAAAATTTCAAGGAATATTTTTGTATTTCTGAGACATAATTACTGATCAGTCAGAATTATTTATGTGTTTGTCTGGATAGAGTATATAATTTGTCCTTGTAACCCTCCCAAATATATCATAGTATGTAGCCAGGTGAGCCAAATAACTGCTGTCATTATGCTTTCAGAAAACAACACTATCATATTTACTCTCATCTTTTACTCATCCTTTGATAGCTTTTCATGTTTGCTCTCTGACTTTTGGCATGCAGCCATTTCCTGTCCTAAAGGGAATGACAACCAGAGATAGTAACAACGAGAAAAAGATGACAGGAAGAAAAGTCAAGTGAAACAGGAAGAAATTCTGGATGGTAAGATTGAAGGTTTAAAAGAAAAACCTAAAATACGGTAAAGCATAATAAAATACTTAAGACATTGATTTGAAGATAAATGCAAAACCTTCATATCAAATACATTGAACAAATACTGTTAGACAAAGGTAGATAAAGAAGAAAGGATAGCAATGGAGAAATTGTGGTTCATTGTCACAGGCTTTTCTCACAGCACATTTTGTATCCATACTTCAAGGGTGGCTGGTTGCAATTCATAAAATAAATATCAGAAAACCTGCCCATTTCTGACTGGAGAGAACAAGAAAATGTCTGAGCCCAGAGCCTCTTATGAGACATATCTCAGCCACAGTATGTTTGTTGAAAATAAAAAGGAGTGTTTGACAGAAATTTTCAAACATGTTATTTTAATGAGTGAAAAACAATTCATTGAAAATATTTTTTTATTTTTTTTTCTTGAAAATGTTTATACCAGTTATAAAGTATGGAATTTGTAGTGAAACTCAGAAAATGCCACCTGCTCTAAGCATATCCCGAAGGAGTATTTGGTCTTTCTCTGATGCCGATGTTGGGATGAATGAGAAGCTTCATTTGCACTGAATTTTTGGCCTCTAGGATCATCTTGATTTTGAACAGGAATGGTTTTGAAATTATGAAAGTTTTTACAAGATATGAAAAATATTTCCTGTCCAACTCTAATATGAAGACTCTTATACCACCAAATAAAATGATCTATAATGGCTGAAATAGCTTCATTAGTTAGGTCTATTATTGTGTAAATTACAGAAAAAGCATGGGGGCTCAGACATTCAATGGTGGCAATTCCATTACCTACTTTCCAGCAGAACATATGTTTTCAATTTAAGCAAATTTTACCATTTCCAACTGCAAATTGGATGACATACAACAAAAACTGTGTTTTAACAGCTTTAGCATTTTATAGACATTACAGCTATGCACCAATCTTTTACCTTAGGAAAAAAGCAAGAATTACAAAGAGCTTGCTATAAAAACACCTAATCACTAGCCCCCACCTGGAAGTTGTATGGCCTACTGCATAGCCAACTAATCTAAGACGCAAAACACATGGGTTCTTGTCCTTGAAGAAAGATGCTTTGCCCCCTTTGTTTCCACATCTATAAAATGGGGCAGTAATACTTATCTGCTGTGTAACTGAGTGCTTTGGAAATAAGATCTGGGTGTTTTCTGCAAAATGGAGATCGCTTTATATTACTAACAGAATGAGTAATAATAATGCAATGTCACAAATACAGAAGATATTTAAGCAAGCTTTGATGAATAAACTCAAAATACCTTTAAGACTGTACAATGTTACCATGTGAATTCAGTAACAAATTCTAATTTTGGGATTTGTATTTTCATTAGATTTTGAGTTCAAATGAAGTACAAAAATAGGATTGTGCAAGGTAAAAACATTCCAGTATATTTAGAATTTAGTAACAAACATGGCAACATCTTCCTTAGCCATAGTATGTGTTGCAGGCCCCATTAATATCAGGCCTAACATTCTGAGGTGCCTTGGGGCTCATCTGTCAACTGGCAGAATCTTAAGTATAATGGCAAAAAATGTTACCAATGAAAGAAAGCCAAAATCTCTCTCTCTTTTTTTTTTCTTCAGTGTGTAAATAAACTACAGATCAAAATACTGTGAAAGCCTGCAAAAATAATTTCTTTGTTCTAGATCATCAATAAAATCTTGGCTGCACTTAAGTCTCTTGGAGTCTTGGAGTTTTGCCATTGATTTCGTGGGGTACAGATTTCAGAATGAACTTTGAAACAATCAGATTAGAAACAGCTACTTTTCTGATTTCCCATATTTCACAGTGGAAGATGAGAAAGGACATTTGGAATACTGAAGACATTTAAGCCAGCCAAGACAGATGAAGTCAGTAAGCTTGTTACTTTACTTAAAGATTGACTGCCTGGAAAATGATACAAAGCTGGACAGTCACTATTTTTGCTTTAGTTCTCAGAGATCTAAGGCACGATCCATTGTAGTGTACATACACACATCAAAGGTGTGTATGTACACGCTATACTCAGTGTAGTTCTCTGTTATCATACATGAACTTATACCCATATACAACTTCATTGATACAGCAACAGGTTCACCTAGCTTAAATTAATTTTAAGCTGACAGTTATATAGAGAAGAGAAAGGAAAGACATGAAAGATACAGGAGTGGTTTCTCTAATTAATGTCTGGAGAACATACTTTAACATTTTCATTTGTGCGTCTATCACATTTTTTATCAGTACTTCAAAAATCAGTAATATTGTTGCTGTGATATTACTGATGCCAGAAGTATTTTTTTTTTTGTTTTTTAATTTTTTCTTCTATTTTTCTTTTTCCTAAAATTAGTATAAATGTACAGTAGGACTCTTGTTTAAAAGTTCAAAACCCAGGTACTATCAGTTAAATGTCCAAAGGAGTCTGTTTCACTCTTTGCTTTCTCCCAAGACCACTCTGGGAGAGAAGATCACCACAGCGATCTTCTTGCTATGTCACATAGACATAATCAAAGCAATTTTATTTCTCATGCAGGAAATCACCACCCATCTCCTTTAGACAAGGTGTGCCCCAAGGACAGTGATTTGGACAGTAGCACCTATTGTTTCAGCTGTCTTCTTCCAAGGAGTAGCTTAATTGCTTCTCCCACGTGAATGACAGAGAGCTATGTACTACTCATCAGTGTGGCCCATAACTGCCCAGAGATAAAAACATTTCTGCTGCACTTAACCCTATTCTGCTGCCCTCTACCATATTACTATTTAACCCCGTGGGCTGATGTCAGCCTCTATGCACATGTTCTTATTCTGACAATAATTAGGAGCTAAACAGTCCTTCTAAGAGACTGTTTTTTGTTGTTGTTGTTGTTTTAAGAGAACAGTAACAGATATATAAAAGTACTCCTACTTGAATGATTGCTATCCAGTAAATTGGAAAGACCTCAAAGATATATAAAAAAGCAACACACAGTTTACACACTAAAAAAATAAATAAATAAAATAAAAAAATTGTAATGATCTTTGCAATCATATACCATTATACAAATCAGTTTCTCCACAATTGAAACCAATGTTGCGTAAGTATCCTGCTGTATTGAACTTTTTTCTAAGTGCCCCAAACTATGTAGAATAATGGCCCACCTGTTTGCTCAGTTTTGCTCTTCAGGAGGACTGATTGGGATAATTGATTGTGGGGGCTGATGAAGGGGGTGGGAAGATGAGGTCAGTTAATTGCTGCCTGGGGAAGAGGATGTAGGAGGTCTCTTTTGTTCCAGGATGAGGGCCCATTTGTAATAAATGATATACAACAGAGATGCTCAGAAGGCACTCTTTTAAGACCCTTCCCACAAGGGAATAACAGATGTTTTCTATGATCTATGGGTCTGGGATTTGGGGTCTAATACTGTAAAAAGTCTGTACAGTCTGGGGTAGGTGTCACAAACAAGTGTAAATA